>NW_028315291.1:0-310156 GCF_046866305.1 Octopus bimaculoides
GACACTTTTAGGTAGTTTTCATTTTTGCAAAACCACTATTCGTTTTGAAGTCTAGATGGTTAATATAAGCAAGATGGGGGTTGAAAACATTATATTTATCGAAGAGTTCATCGAAGTCACAACCGTTTCCAGAAAACACAAACTCACAAAATTTGGCAAATAACCATGAAAAAGCAACAAAACTTGAAAATGCTTATTTCGTGATTTCCAGTCGATTTTAGACGCTTTTAGGTAGTTTTCATTTTTGCAAAACCACTATTCGTTTTGAAGTCTAGATGGTTAATATAAGCTAGATGGGTGTTGAAAACATTATATTTATCAAAGCGTTCATCGAAGTCACAACCGTTTTCAGAAAACACAAACTCACAAAATTTGGCAAATAACCATGAAAAAGCAACAAAACTTGAAAATGCTTATTTCGTGATTTCCAGTCGATTTTAGACACTTTTAGGTAGTTTTCATTTTTGCAAAACCACTATTCGTTTTGAAGTCTAGATGGTTAATATAAGCTAGATGGGTGTTGAAAACATTATATTTATCAAAGCGTTCATCGAAGTCACAACCGTTTTCAGAATACACAAACTCACAAAATTTGACAAATAACCATGAAAAAGCAACAAAACTTGAAAATGCTTATTTCGTGATTTCCAGTCGATTTTAGACACTTTTAGGTAGTTTTCATATTTGCAAAACCACTATTCGTTTTGAAGTCTAGATGGTTAATATAAGCTAGATGGGTGTTGAAAACATTATATTTATCGAAGAGTTCATCGAAGTCACAACCGTTTTCAGAAAACACAAACTCACAAAATTTGGCAAATAACCATGAAAAAGCAACAAAACTTGAAAATGCTTATTTCGTGATTTCCAGTCGATTTTAGACACTTTTAGGTAGTTTTCATTTTTGCAAAACCACTATTCGTTTTGAAGTCTAGATGGTTAATATAAGCTAGATGGGTGTTGAAAACATTATATTTATCAAAGCGTTCATCGAAGTCACAACCGTTTTCAGAATACACAAACTCACAAAATTTGGCAAATAACCATGAAAAAGCAACAAAACTTGAAAATGCTTATTTCGTGATTTCCAGTCGATTTTAGTCACTTTTAGGTAGTTTTCATTTTTGCAAAACCACTATTCGTTTTGAAGTCTAGATGGTTAATATAAGCTAGATGGGTGTTGAAAACATTATATTTATCAAAGCGTTCATCGAAGTCACAACCGTTTTCAGAATACACAAACTCATAAAATTTGGCAAATAACCATGAAAAAGCAACAAAACTTGAAAATGCTTATTTCGTGATTTCCAGTCGATTTTAGACACTTTTAGGTAGTTTTCATTTTTGCAAAACCACTATTCGTTTTGAAGTCTAGATGGTTAATATAAGCTAGATGGGTGTTGAAAACATTATATTTATCAAAGCGTTCATCGAAGTCACAACCGTTTTCAGAATACACAAACTCACAAAATTAGGCAAATATCTATGAAAAAGCAACAAAACTTGAAAATGCTTATTTCGTGAATTCCAGTCGATTTTAGACACTTTTAGGTAGTTTTCATTTTTTGCAAAACCACTATTCGTTTTGAAGTCTAGATGGTTAATATAAGCTAGATGGGTGTTGAAAACATTATATTTATCAAAGCGTTCATCGAAGTCACAACCGTTTTCAGAAAACACAAACTCACAAAATTTGGCAAATAACCATGAAAAAGCAACAAAACTTGAAAATGCTTATTTCGTGATTTCCAGTCGATTTTAGACACTTTTAGGTAGTTTTCATTTTTGCAAAACCACTATTCGTTTTGAAGTCTAGATGGTTAATATAAGCTAGATGGGTGTTGAAAACATTATATTTATCAAAGCGTTCATCGAAGTCACAACCGTTTTCAGAATACACAAACTCACAAAATTTGGCAAATAACCATGAAAAAGCAACAAAACTTGAAAATGCTTATTTCGTGATTTCTAGTCGATTTTAGACACTTTTAGGTAGTTTTCATTTTTGCAAAACCACTATTCGTTTTGAAGTCTAGATGGTTAATATAAGCAAGATGGGGGTTGAAAACATTATATTTATCGAAGAGTTCATCGAAGTCACAACCGTTTCCAGAAAACACAAACTCACAAAATTTGGCAAATAACCATGAAAAAGCAACAAAACTTGAAAATGCTTATTTCGTGATTTCCAGTCGATTTTAGACGCTTTTAGGTAGTTTTCATTTTTGCAAAACCACTATTCGTTTTGAAGTCTAGATGGTTAATATAAACTAGATGGGTGTTGAAAACATTATATTTATCAAAGCGTTCATCGAGGTCACAACCGTTTTCAGAATACACAAACTCACAAAATTTGACAAATAACCATGAAAAAGCAACAAAACTTGAAAATGCTTATTTCGTGATTTCCAGTCGATTTTAGACACTTTTAGGTAGTTTTCATTTTTGCAAAACCACTATTCGTTTTGAAGTCTAGATGGTTAATATAAGCTAGATGGGTGTTGAAAACATTATATTTATCAAAGCGTTCATCGAAGTCACAACCGTTTTCAGAAAACACAAACTCACAAAATTTGGCAAATAACCATGAAAAAGCAACAAAACTTGAAAATGCTTATTTCGTGATTTCCAGTCGATTTTAGACACTTTTAGGTAGTTTTCATTTTTGCAAAACCACTATTCGTTTTGAAGTCTAGATGGTTAATATAAGCTAGATGGGTGTTGAAAACATTATATTTATCAAAGCGTTCATCGAAGTCACAACCGTTTTCAGAATACACAAACTCACAAAATTTGACAAATAACCATGAAAAAGCAACAAAACTTGAAAATGCTTATTTCGTGATTTCCAGTCGATTTTAGACACTTTTAGGTAGTTTTCATTTTTGCAAAACCACTACCTATTCGTTTTGAAGTCTAGATGGTTAATATAAGCTAGATGGGGGTTGAAAACATTATATTTATCGAAGAGTTCATCGAAGTCACAACCGTTTTCAGAAAACACAAACTCACAAAATTTGGCAAATAACCATGAAAAAGCAACAAAACTTGAAAATGCTTATTTCGTGATTTCCAGTCGATTTTAGACACTTTTAGGTAGTTTTCATTTTTGCAAAACCACTATTCGTTTTGAAGTCTAGATGGTTAATATAAGCTAGATGGGTGTTGAAAACATTATATTTATCAAAGCGTTCATCGAAGTCACAACCGTTTTCAGAATACACAAACTCACAAAATTTGGCAAATAACCATGAAAAAGCAACAAAACTTGAAAATGCTTATTTCGTGATTTCCAGTCGATTTTAGTCACTTTTAGGTAGTTTTCATTTTTGCAAAACCACTATTCGTTTTGAAGTCTAGATGGTTAATATAAGCTAGATGGGTGTTGAAAACATTATATTTATCAAAGCGTTCATCGAAGTCACAACCGTTTTCAGAATACACAAACTCATAAAATTTGGCAAATAACCATGAAAAAGCAACAAAACTTGAAAATGCTTATTTCGTGATTTCCAGTCGATTTTAGACACTTTTAGGTAGTTTTCATTTTTGCAAAACCACTATTCGTTTTGAAGTCTAGATGGTTAATATAAGCTAGATGGGTGTTGAAAACATTATATTTATCAAAGCGTTCATCGAAGTCACAACCGTTTTCAGAATACACAAACTCACAAAATTAGGCAAATATCTATGAAAAAGCAACAAAACTTGAAAATGCTTATTTCGTGAATTCCAGTCGATTTTAGACACTTTTAGGTAGTTTTCATTTTTGCAAAACCACTATTCGTTTTGAAGTCTAGATGGTTAATATAAGCTAGATGGGTGTTGAAAACATTATATTTATCAAAGCGTTCATCGAAGTCACAACCGTTTTCAGAAAACACAAACTCACAAAATTTGGCAAATAACCATGAAAAAGCAACAAAACTTGAAAATGCTTATTTCGTGATTTCCAGTCGATTTTAGACACTTTTAGGTAGTTTTCATTTTTGCAAAACCACTATTCGTTTTGAAGTCTAGATGGTTAATATAAGCTAGATGGGTGTTGAAAACATTATATTTATCAAAGCGTTCATCGAAGTCACAACCGTTTTCAGAAAACACAAACTCACAAAATTTGGCAAATAACCATGAAAAAGCAACAAAACTTGAAAATGCTTATTTCGTGATTTCTAGTCGATTTTAGACACTTTTAGGTAGTTTTCATTTTTGCAAAACCACTATTCGTTTTGAAGTCTAGATGGTTAATATAAGCAAGATGGGGGTTGAAAACATTATATTTATCGAAGAGTTCATCGAAGTCACAACCGTTTCCAAAAAACACAAACTCACAAAATTTGGCAAATAACCATGAAAAAGCAACAAAACTTGAAAATGCTTATTTCGTGATTTCCAGTCGATTTTAGACACTTTTAGGTAGTTTTCATTTTTGCAAAACCACTATTCGTTTTGAAGTCTAGATGGTTAATATAAGCTAGATGGGTGTTGAAAACATTATATTTATCAAAGCGTTCATCGAAGTCACAACCGTTTTCAGAATACACAAACTCACAAAATTTGACAAATAACCATGAAAAAGCAACAAAACTTGAAAATGCTTATTTCGTGATTTCCAGTCGATTTCAGACACTTTTAGGTAGTTTTCATTTTTGCAAAACCACTATTCGTTTTGAAGTCTAGATGGTTAATATAAGCTAGATGGGTGTTGAAAACATTATATTTATCAAAGCGTTCATCGAAGTCACAACCGTTTTCAGAATACACAAACTCACAAAATTTGACAAATAACCATGAAAAAGCAACAAAACTTGAAAATGCTTATTTCGTGATTTCCAGTCGATTTTAGACACTTTTAGGTAGTTTTCATTTTTGCAAAACCACTATTCGTTTTGAAGTCTAGATGGTTAATATAAGCTAGATGGGGGTTGAAAACATTATATTTATCGAAGAGTTCATCGAAGTCACAACCGTTTTCAGAAAACACAAACTCACAAAATTTGGCAAATAACCATGAAAAAGCAACAAAACTTGAAAATGCTTATTTCGTGATTTCCAGTCGATTTTAGACACTTTTAGGTAGTTTTCATTTTTGCAAAACCACTATTCGTTTTGAAGTCTAGATGGTTAATATAAGCTAGATGGGTGTTGAAAACATTATATTTATCAAAGCGTTCATCGAAGTCACAACCGTTTTCAGAATACACAAACTCACAAAATTTGGCAAATAACCATGAAAAAGCAACAAAACTTGAAAATGCTTATTTCGTGATTTCCAGTCGATTTTAGACACTTTTAGGTAGTTTTCATTTTTGCAAAACCACTATTCGTTTTGAAGTCTAGATGGTTAATATAAGCTAGATGGGTGTTGAAAACATTATATTTATCAAAGCGTTCATCGAAGTCACAACCGTTTTCAGAATACACAAACTCACAAAATTTGGCAAATAACCATGAAAAAGCAACAAAACTTGAAAATGCTTATTTCGTGATTTCCAGTCGATTTTAGACACTTTTAGGTAGTTTTCATTTTTGCAAAACCACTATTCGTTTTAAAGTCTAGATGGTTAATATAAGCTAGATGGGTGTTGAAAACATTATATTTATCAAAGCGTTCATCGAAGTCACAACCGTTTTCAGAATACACAAACTCACAAAATTAGGCAAATAACCATGAAAAAGCAACAAAACTTGAAAATGCTTATTTCGTGATTTCCAGTCGATTTTAGACACTTTTAGGTAGTTTTCATTTTTGCAAAACCACTATTCGTTTTGAAGTCTAGATGGTTAATATAAGCTAGATGGGTGTTGAAAACATTATATTTATCAAAGCGTTCATCGAAGTCACAACCGTTTTCAGAATACACAAACTCACAAAATTTGGCAAATAACCATGAAAAAGCAAGAAAACTTGAAAATGCTTATTTCGTGATTTCCAGTCGATTTTAGACACTTTTAGGTAGTTTTCATTTTTGCAAAACCACTATTCGTTTTGAAGTCTAGATGGTTAATATAAGCTAGATGGGTGTTGAAAACATTATATTTATCAAAGCGTTCATCGAAGTCACAACCGTTTTCAGAATACACAAACTCACAATATTTGACAAATAACCATGAAAAAGCAACAAAACTTGAAAATGCTTATTTCGTGATTTCCAGTCGATTTTAGACACTTTTAGGTAGTTTTCATTTTTGCAAAACCACTATTCGTTTTGAAGTCTAGATGGTTAATATAAGCTAGATGGGGGTTGAAAACATTATATTTATCGAAGAGTTCATCGAAGTCACAACCGTTTTCAGAAAACACAAACTCACAAAATTTGGCAAATAACCATGAAAAAGCAAGAAAACTTGAAAATGCTTATTTCGTGATTTCCAGTCGATTTTAGACACTTTTAGGTAGTTTTCATTTTTGCAAAACCACTATTCGTTTTGAAGTCTAGATGGTTAATATAAGCTAGATGGGTGTTGAAAACATTATATTTATCAAAGCGTTCATCGAAGTCACAACCGTTTTCAGAATACACAAACTCACAAAATTTGGCAAATAACCATGAAAAAGCAACAAAACTTGAAAATGCTTATTTCGTGATTTCCAGTCGATTTTAGACACTTTTAGGTAGTTTTCATTTTTGCAAAACCACTATTCGTTTTAAAGTCTAGATGGTTAATATAAGCTAGATGGGTGTTGAAAACATTATATTTATCAAAGCGTTCATCGAAGTCACAACCGTTTTCAGAATACACAAACTCACAAAATTTGACAAATAACCATGAAAAAGCAACAAAACTTGAAGATGCTTATTTCGTGATTTCCAGTCGATTTTAGACACTTTTAGGTAGTTTTCATTTTTGCAAAACCACTATTCGTTTTGAAGTCTAGATGGTTAATATAAGCTAGATGGGTGTTGAAAACATTATATTTATCAAAGCGTTCATCGAAGTCACAACCGTTTTCAGAAAACACAAACTCACAAAATTTGGCAAATAACCATGAAAAAGCAACAAAACTTGAAAATGCTTATTTCGTGATTTCCAGTCGATTTTAGACACTTTTAGGTAGTTTTCATTTTTGCAAAACCACTATTCGTTTTGAAGTCTAGATGGTTAATATAAGCTAGATGGGTGTTGAAAACATTATATTTATCAAAGCGTTCATCGAAGTCACAACCGTTTTCAGAATACACAAACTCACAAAATTTGACAAATAACCATGAAAAAGCAACAAAACTTGAAAATGCTTATTTCGTGATTTCCAGTCGATTTTAGACACTTTTAGGTAGTTTTCATTTTTGCAAAACCACTATTCGTTTTGAAGTCTAGATGGTTAATATAAGCTAGATGGGGGTTGAAAACATTATATTTATCGAAGAGTTCATCGAAGTCACAACCGTTTTCAGAAAACACAAACTCACAAAATTTGGCAAATAACCATGAAAAAGCAACAAAACTTGAAAATGCTTATTTCGTGATTTCCAGTCGATTTTAGACACTTTTAGGTAGTTTTCATTTTTGCAAAACCACTATTCGTTTTGAAGTCTAGATGGTTAATATAAGCTAGATGGGTGTTGAAAACATTATATTTATCAAAGCGTTCATCGAAGTCACAACCGTTTTCAGAATACACAAACTCACAAAATTTGGCAAATAACCATGAAAAAGCAACAAAACTTGAAAATGCTTATTTCGTGATTTCCAGTCGATTTTAGACACTTTTAGGTAGTTTTCATTTTTGCAAAACCACTATTCGTTTTGAAGTCTAGATGGTTAATATAAGCTAGATGGGTGTTGAAAACATTATATTTATCAAAGCGTTCATCGAAGTCACAACCGTTTTCAGAATACACAAACTCACAAAATTTGGCAAATAACCATGAAAAAGCAACAAAACTTGAAAATGCTTATTTCGTGATTTCTAGTCGATTTTAGACACTTTTAGGTAGTTTTCATTTTTGCAAAACCACTATTCGTTTTGAAGTCTAGATGGTTAATATAAGCAAGATGGGGGTTGAAAACATTATATTTATCGAAGAGTTCATCGAAGTCACAACCGTTTCCAAAAAACACAAACTCACAAAATTTGGCAAATAAACATGAAAAAGCAACAAAACTTGAAAATGCTTATTTCGTGATTTCCAGTCGATTTTAGACACTTTTAGGTAGTTTTCATTTTTGCAGAACCACTATTCGTTTTGAAGTCTAGATGGTTAATATAAGCTAGATGGGTGTTGAAAACATTATATTTATCAAAGCGTTCATCGAAGTCACAACCGTTTTCAGAATACACAAACTCACAAAATTTGACAAATAACCATGAAAAAGCAACAAAACTTGAAAATGCTTATTTCGTGATTTCCAGTCGATTTCAGACACTTTTAGGTAGTTTTCATTTTTGCAAAACCACTATTCGTTTTGAAGTCTAGATGGTTAATATAAGCTAGATGGGTGTTGAAAACATTATATTTATCAAAGCGTTCATCGAAGTCACAACCGTTTTCAGAAAACACAAACTCACAAAATTTGGCAAATAACCATGAAAAAGCAACAAAACTTGAAAATGCTTATTTCGTGATTTCCAGTCGATTTTAGACACTTTTAGGTAGTTTTCATTTTTGCAAAACCACCATTCGTTTTGAAGTCTAGATGGTTAATATAAGCTAGATGGGTGTTGAAAACATTATATTTATCAAAGCGTTCATCGAAGTCACAACCGTTTTCAGAAAACACAAACTCACAAAATTTGGCAAATAACCATGAAAAAGCAACAAAACTTGAAAATGCTTATTTCGTGATTTCCAGTCGATTTTAGACACTTTTAGGTAGTTTTCATTTTTGCAAAACCACTATTCGTTTTGAAGTCTAGATGGTTAATATAAGCTAGATGGGTGTTGAAAACATTATATTTATCAAAGCGTTCATCGAAGTCACAACCGTTTTCAGAATACACAAACTCACAAAATTTGGCAAATAACCATGAAAAAGCAACAAAACTTGAAAATGCTTATTTCGTGATTTCCAGTCGATTTTAGACACTTTTAGGTAGTTTTCATTTTTGCAAAACCACTATTCGTTTTGAAGTCTAGATGGTTAATATAAGCTAGATGGGTGTTGAAAACATTATATTTATCAAAGCGTTCATCGAAGTCACAACCGTTTTCAGAATACACAAACTCACAAAATTTGGCAAATAACCATGAAAAAGCAACAAAACTTGAAAATGCTTATTTCGTGATTTCCAGTCGATTTTCGACACTTTTAGGTAGTTTTCATTTTTGCAAAACCACTATTCGTTTTGAAGTCTAGATGGTTAATATAAGCTAGATGGGTGTTGAAAACATTATATTTATCAAAGCGTTCATCGAAGTCACAACCGTTTTCAGAATACACAAACTCACAAAATTTGACAAATAACCATGAAAAAGCAACAAAACTTGAAAATGCTTATTTCGTGATTTCCAGTCGATTTTAGACACTTTTAGGTAGTTTTCATTTTTGCAAAACCACTATTCGTTTTGAAGTCTAGATGGTTAATATAAGCTAGATGGGTGTTGAAAACATTATATTTATCAAAGCGTTCATCGAAGTCACAACCGTTTTCAGAAAACACAAACTCACAAAATTTGGCAAATAACCATGAAAAAGCAACAAAACTTGAAAATGCTTATTTCGTGATTTCCAGTCGATTTTAGACACTTTTAGGTAGTTTTCATTTTTGCAAAACCACTATTCGTTTTGAAGTCTAGATGGTTAATATAAGCTAGATGGGTGTTGAAAACATTATATTTATCAAAGCGTTCATCGAAGTCACAACCGTTTTCAGAATACACAAACTCACAAAATTTGACAAATAACCATGAAAAAGCAACAAAACTTGAAAATGCTTATTTCGTGATTTCCAGTCGATTTTAGACACTTTTAGGTAGTTTTCATTTTTGCAAAACCACTATTCGTTTTGAAGTCTAGATGGTTAATATAAGCTAGATGGGGGTTGAAAACATTATATTTATCAAAGCGTTCATCGAAGTCACAACCGTTTTCAGAATACACAAACTCACAAAATTTGGCAAATAACCATGAAAAAGCAACAAAACTTGAAAATGCTTATTTCGTGATTTCCAGTCGATTTTAGACACTTTTAGGTAGTTTTCATTTTTGCAAAACCACTATTCGTTTTGAAGTCTAGATGGTTAATATAAGCTAGATGGGTGTTGAAAACATTATATTTATCAAAGCGTTCATCGAAGTCACAACCGTTTTCAGAATACACAAACTCACAAAATTTGGCAAATAACCATGAAAAAGCAACAAAACTTGAAAATGCTTATTTCGTGATTTCCAGTCGATTTTAGACACTTTTAGGTAGTTTTCACTTTTGCAAAACCACTATTCGTTTTGAAGTCTAGATGGTTAATATAAGCTAGATGGGTGTTGAAAACATTATATTTATCAAAGCGTTCATCGAAGTCACAACCGTTTTCAGAATACACAAACTCACAAAATTTGGCAAATAACCATGAAAAAGCAACAAAACTTGAAAATGCTTATTTCGTGATTTCCAGTCGATTTTAGACACTTTTAGGTAGTTTTCATTTTTGCAAAACCACTATTCGTTTTGAAGTCTAGATGGTTAATATAAGCTAGATGGGTGTTGAAAACATTATATTTATCAAAGCGTTCATCGAAGTCACAACCGTTTTCAGAAAACACAAACTCACAAAATTTGACAAATAACCATGAAAAAGCAACAAAACTTGAAAATGCTTATTTCGTGATTTCCAGTCGATTTTAGACACTTTTAGGTAGTTTTCATTTTTGCAAAACCACTATTCGTTTTGAAGTCTAGATGGTTAATATAAGCTAGATGGGGGTTGAAAACATTATATTTATCAAAGCGTTCATCGAAGTCACAACCGTTTTCAGAATACACAAACTCACAAAATTTGGCAAATAACCATGAAAAAGCAACAAAACTTGAAAATGCTTATTTCGTGATTTCCAGTCGATTTTAGACACTTTTAGGTAGTTTTCATTTTTGCAAAACCACTATTCGTTTTGAAGTCTAGATGGTTAATATAAGCTAGATGGGTGTTGAAAACATTATATTTATCAAAGCGTTCATCGAAGTCACAACCGTTTTCAGAATACACAAACTCACAAAATTTGGCAAATAACCATGAAAAAGCAACAAAACTTGAAAATGCTTATTTCGTGATTTCCAGTCGATTTTAGACACTTTTAGGTAGTTTTCATTTTTGCAAAACCACTATTCGTTTTGAAGTCTAGATGGTTAATATAAGCTAGATGGGTGTTGAAAACATTATATTTATCAAAGCGTTCATCGAAGTCACAACCGTTTTCAGAATACACAAACTCACAAAATTTGGCAAATAACCATGAAAAAGCAACAAAACTTGAAAATGCTTATTTCGTGATTTCCAGTCGATTTTAGACACTTTTAGGTAGTTTTCATTTTTGCAAAACCACTATTCGTTTTGAAGTCTAGATGGTTAATATAAGCTAGATGGGGGTTGAAAACATTATATTTATCGAAGAGTTCATCGAAGTCACAACCGTTTTCAGAAAACACAAACTCACAAAATTTGGCAAATAACCATGAAAAAGCAAGAAAACTTGAAAATGCTTATTTCGTGATTTCCAGTCGATTTTAGACACTTTTAGGTAGTTTTCATTTTTGCAAAACCACTATTCGTTTTGAAGTCTAGATGGTTAATATAAGCTAGATGGGTGTTGAAAACATTATATTTATCAAAGCGTTCATCGAAGTCACAACCGTTTTCAGAATACACAAACTCACAAAATTTGGCAAATAACCATGAAAAAGCAACAAAACTTGAAAATGCTTATTTCGTGATTTCCAGTCGATTTTAGACACTTTTAGGTAGTTTTCATTTTTGCAAAACCACTATTCGTTTTAAAGTCTAGATGGTTAATATAAGCTAGATGGGTGTTGAAAACATTATATTTATCAAAGCGTTCATCGAAGTCACAACCGTTTTCAGAATACACAAACTCACAAAATTTGACAAATAACCATGAAAAAGCAACAAAACTTGAAAATGCTTATTTCGTGATTTCCAGTCGATTTTAGACACTTTTAGGTAGTTTTCATTTTTGCAAAACCACTATTCGTTTTGAAGTCTAGATGGTTAATATAAGCTAGATGGGTGTTGAAAACATTATATTTATCAAAGCGTTCATCGAAGTCACAACCGTTTTCAGAAAACACAAACTCACAAAATTTGGCAAATAACCATGAAAAAGCAACAAAACTTGAAAATGCTTATTTCGTGATTTCCAGTCGATTTTAGACACTTTTAGGTAGTTTTCATTTTTGCAAAACCACTATTCGTTTTGAAGTCTAGATGGTTAATATAAGCTAGATGGGTGTTGAAAACATTATATTTATCAAAGCGTTCATCGAAGTCACAACCGTTTTCAGAATACACAAACTCACAAAATTTGACAAATAACCATGAAAAAGCAACAAAACTTGAAAATGCTTATTTCGTGATTTCCAGTCGATTTTAGACACTTTTAGGTAGTTTTCATTTTTGCAAAACCACTATTCGTTTTGAAGTCTAGATGGTTAATATAAGCTAGATGGGGGTTGAAAACATTATATTTATCAAAGCGTTCATCGAAGTCACAACCGTTTTCAGAATACACAAACTCACAAAATTTGGCAAATAACCATGAAAAAGCAACAAAACTTGAAAATGCTTATTTCGTGATTTCCAGTCGATTTTAGACACTTTTAGGTAGTTTTCATTTTTGCAAAACCACTATTCGTTTTGAAGTCTAGATGGTTAATATAAGCTAGATGGGTGTTGAAAACATTATATTTATCAAAGCGTTCATCGAAGTCACAACCGTTTTCAGAATACACAAACTCACAAAATTTGGCAAATAACCATGAAAAAGCAACAAAACTTGAAAATGCTTATTTCGTGATTTCCAGTCGATTTTAGACACTTTTAGGTAGTTTTCATTTTTGCAAAACCACTATTCGTTTTGAAGTCTAGATGGTTAATATAAGCTAGATGGGTGTTGAAAACATTATATTTATCAAAGCGTTCATCGAAGTCACAACCGTTTTCAGAATACACAAACTCACAAAATTTGGCAAATAACCATGAAAAAGCAACAAAACTTGAAAATGCTTATTTCGTGATTTCCAGTCGATTTTAGACACTTTTAGGTAGTTTTCATTTTTGCAAAACCACTATTCGTTTTGAAGTCTAGATGGTTAATATAAGCTAGATGGGTGTTGAAAACATTATATTTATCAAAGCGTTCATCGAAGTCACAACCGTTTTCAGAATACACAAACTCACAAAATTTGGCAAATAACCATGAAAAAGCAACAAAACTTGAAAATGCTTATTTCGTGATTTCCAGTCGATTTTAGACACTTTTAGGTAGTTTTCATTTTTGCAAAACCACTATTCGTTTTGAAGTCTAGATGGTTAATATAAGCTAGATGGGTGTTGAAAACATTATATTTATCAAAGCGTTCATCGAAGTCACAACCGTTTTCAGAATACACAAACTCACAAAATTTGGCAAATAACCATGAAAAAGCAACAAAACTTGAAAATGCTTATTTCGTGATTTCTAGTCGATTTTAGACACTTTTAGGTAGTTTTCATTTTTGCAAAACCACTATTCGTTTTGAAGTCTAGATGGTTAATATAAGCTAGATGGGTGTTGAAAACATTATATTTATCAAAGCGTTCATCGAAGTCACAACCGTTTTCAGAAAACACAAACTCACAAAATTTGGCAAATAACCATGAAAAAGCAACAAAACTTGAAAATGCTTATTTCGTGATTTCCAGTCGATTTTAGACACTTTTAGGTAGTTTTCATTTTTGCAAAACCACTATTCGTTTTGAAGTCTAGATGGTTAATATAAGGTAGATGGGTGTTGAAAACATTATATTTATCAAAGCGTTCATCGAAGTCACAACCGTTTTCAGAATACACAAACTCACAAAATTTGACAAATAACCATGAAAAAGCAACAAAACTTGAAAATGCTTATTTCGTGATTTCCAGTCGATTTTAGACACTTTTAGGTAGTTTTCATTTTTGCAAAACCACTATTCGTTTTGAAGTCTAGATGGTTAATATAAGCTAGATGGGGGTTGAAAACATTATATTTATCAAAGCGTTCATCGAAGTCACAACCGTTTTCAGAATACACAAACTCACAAAATTTGGCAAATAACCATGAAAAAGCAACAAAACTTGAAAATGCTTATTTCGTGATTTCCAGTCGATTTTAGACACTTTTAGGTAGTTTTCATTTTTGCAAAACCACTATTCGTTTTGAAGTCTAGATGGTTAATATAAGCTAGATGGGTGTTGAAAACATTATATTTATCAAAGCGTTCATCGAAGTCACAACCGTTTTCAGAATACACAAACTCACAAAATTTGGCAAATAACCATGAAAAAGCAACAAAACTTGAAAATGCTTATTTCGTGATTTCCAGTCGATTTTAGACACTTTTAGGTAGTTTTCATTTTTGCAAAACCACTATTCGTTTTGAAGTCTAGATGGTTAATATAAGCTAGATGGGTGTTGAAAACATTATATTTATCAAAGCGTTCATCGAAGTCACAACCGTTTTCAGAATACACAAACTCACAAAATTTGGCAAATAACCATGAAAAAGCAACAAAACTTGAAAATGCTTATTTCGTGATTTCCAGTCGATTTTAGACACTTTTAGGTAGTTTTCATTTTTGCAAAACCACTATTCGTTTTGAAGTCTAGATGGTTAATATAAGCTAGATGGGTGTTGAAAACATTATATTTATCAAAGCGTTCATCGAAGTCACAACCGTTTTCAGAATACACAAACTCACAAAATTTGGCAAATAACCATGAAAAAGCAACAAAACTTGAAAATGCTTATTTCGTGATTTCCAGTCGATTTTAGACACTTTTAGGTAGTTTTCATTTTTGCAAAACCACTATTCGTTTTGAAGTCTAGATGGTTAATATAAGCTAGATGGGTGTTGAAAACATTATATTTATCAAAGCGTTCATCGAAGTCACAACCGTTTTCAGAATACACAAACTCACAAAATTTGACAAATAACCATGAAAAAGCAACAAAACTTGAAAATGCTTATTTCGTGATTTCCAGTCGATTTTAGACACTTTTAGGTAGTTTTCATTTTTGCAAAACCACTATTCGTTTTGAAGTCTAGATGGTTAATATAAGCTAGATGGGGGTTGAAAACATTATATTTATCGAAGTGTTCATCGAAGTCACAACCGTTTTCAGAAAACACAAACTCACAAAATTTGGCAAATAACCATGAAAAAGCAACAAAACTTGAAAATGCTTATTTCGTGATTTCCAGTCGATTTTAGACACTTTTAGGTAGTTTTCATTTTTGCAAAACCACTATTCGTTTTGAAGTCTAGATGGTTAATATAAGCTAGATGGGTGTTGAAAACATTATATTTATCAAAGCGTTCATCGAAGTCACAACCGTTTTCAGAATACACAAACTCACAAAATTTGGCAAATAACCATGAAAAAGCAACAAAACTTGAAAAATGCTTATTTCGTGATTTCCAGTCGATTTTAGACACTTTTAGGTAGTTTTCATTTTTGCAAAACCACTATTCGTTTTGAAGTCTAGATGGTTAATATAAGCTAGATGGGTGTTGAAAACATTATATTTATCAAAGCGTTCATCGAAGTCACAACCGTTTTCAGAAAACACAAACTCACAAAATTTGGCAAATAACCATGAAAAAGCAACAAAACTTGAAAATGCTTATTTCGTGATTTCCAGTCGATTTTAGACACTTTTAGGTAGTTTTCATTTTTGCAAAACCACTATTCGTTTTGAAGTCTAGATGGTTAATATAAGCTAGATGGGTGTTGAAAACATTATATTTATCAAAGCGTTCATCGAAGTCACAACCGTTTTCAGAATACACAAACTCACAAAATTTGACAAATAACCATGAAAAAGCAACAAAACTTGAAAATGCTTATTTCGTGATTTCCAGTCGATTTTAGACACTTTTAGGTAGTTTTCATTTTTGCAAAACCACTATTCGTTTTGAAGTCTAGATGGTTAATATAAGCTAGATGGGGGTTGAAAACATTATATTTATCGAAGAGTTCATCGAAGTCACAACCGTTTTCAGAAAACACAAACTCACAAAATTTGGCAAATAACCATGAAAAAGCAACAAAACTTGAAAATGCTTATTTCGTGATTTCCAGTCGATTTTAGACACTTTTAGGTAGTTTTCATTTTTGCAAAACCACTATTCGTTTTGAAGTCTAGATGGTTAATATAAGCTAGATGGGTGTTGAAAACATTATATTTATCAAAGCGTTCATCGAAGTCACAACCGTTTTCAGAATACACAAACTCACAAAATTTGGCAAATAACCATGAAAAAGCAAGAAAACTTGAAAATGCTTATTTCGTGATTTCCAGTCGATTTTAGACACTTTTAGGTAGTTTTCATTTTTGCAAAACCACTATTCGTTTTGAAGTCTAGATGGTTAATATAAGCTAGATGGGTGTTGAAAACATATATTTATCAAAGCGTTCATCGAAGTCACAACCGTTTTCAGAATACACAAACTCACAAAATTTGACAAATAACCATGAAAAAGCAACAAAACTTGAAAATGCTTATTTCGTGATTTCCAGTCGATTTTAGACACTTTTAGGTAGTTTTCATTTTTGCAAAACCACTATTCGTTTTGAAGTCTAGATGGTTAATATAAGCTAGATGGGGGTTGAAAACATTATATTTATCGAAGAGTTCATCGAAGTCACAACCGTTTTCAGAAAACACAAACTCACAAAATTTGGCAAATAACCATGAAAAAGCAACAAAACTTGAAAATGCTTATTTCGTGATTTCCAGTCGATTTTAGACACTTTTAGGTAGTTTTCATTTTTGCAAAACCACTATTCGTTTTGAAGTCTAGATGGTTAATATAAGCTAGATGGGTGTTGAAAACATTATATTTATCAAAGCGTTCATCGAAGTCACAACCGTTTTCAGAATACACAAACTCACAAAATTTGGCAAATAACCATGAAAAAGCAACAAAACTTGAAAATGCTTATTTCGTGATTTCCAGTCGATTTTAGACACTTTTAGGTAGTTTTCATTTTTGCAAAACCACTATTCGTTTTGAAGTCTAGATGGTTAATATAAGCTAGATGGGTGTTGAAAACATTATATTTATCAAAGCGTTCATCGAAGTCACAACCGTTTTCAGAATACACAAACTCACAAAATTTGGCAAATAACCATGAAAAAGCAACAAAACTTGAAAATGCTTATTTCGTGATTTCTAGTCGATTTTAGACACTTTTAGGTAGTTTTCATTTTTGCAAAACCACTATTCGTTTTGAAGTCTAGATGGTTAATATAAGCAAGATGGGGGTTGAAAACATTATATTTATCGAAGAGTTCATCGAAGTCACAACCGTTTCCAGAAAACACAAACTCACAAAATTTGGCAATTAACCATGAAAAAGCAACAAAACTTGAAAATGCTTATTTCGTGATTTCCAGTCGATTTTAGACACTTTTAGGTAGTTTTCATTTTTGCAAAACCACTATTCGTTTTAAAGTCTAGATGGTTAATATAAGCTAGATGGGTGTTGAAAACATTATATTTATCAAAGCGTTCATCGAAGTCACAACCGTTTTCAGAATACACAAACTCACAAAATTAGGCAAATAACCATGAAAAAGCAACAAAACTTGAAAATGCTTATTTCGTGATTTCCAGTCGATTTTAGACACTTTTAGGTAGTTTTCATTTTTGAAAAACCACTATTCGTTTTGAAGTCTAGATGGTTAATATAAGCTAGATGGGTGTTGAAAACATTATATTTATCAAAGCGTTCATCGAAGTCACAACCGTTTTCAGAATACACAAACTCACAAAATTTGACAAATAACCATGAAAAAGCAACAAAACTTGAAAATGCTTATTTCGTGATTTCCAGTCGATTTTAGACACTTTTAGGTAGTTTTCATTTTTGCAAAACCACTATTCGTTTTGAAGTCTAGATGGTTAATATAAGCTAGATGGGTGTTGAAAACATTATATTTATCAAAGCGTTCGTCGAAGTCACAACCGTTTTCAGAAAACACAAACTCACAAAATTTGGCAAATAACCATGAAAAAGCAACAAAACTTGAAAATGCTTATTTCGTGATTTCCAGTCGATTTTAGACACTTTTAGGTAGTTTTCATTTTTGCAAAACCACTATTCGTTTTGAAGTCTAGATGGTTAATATAAGCTAGATGGGTGTTGAAAACATTATATTTATCAAAGCGTTCATCGAAGTCACAACCGTTTTCAGAATACACAAACTCACAAAATTTGACAAATAACCATGAAAAAGCAACAAAACTTGAAAATGCTTATTTCGTGATTTCCAGTCGATTTTAGACACTTTTAGGTAGTTTTCATTTTTGCAAAACCACTATTCGTTTTGAAGTCTAGATGGTTAATATAAGCTAGATGGGGGTTGAAAACATTATATTTATCGAAGAGTTCATCGAAGTCACAACCGTTTTCAGAAAACACAAACTCACAAAATTTGGCAAATAACCATGAAAAAGCAAGAAAACTTGAAAATGCTTATTTCGTGATTTCCAGTCGATTTTAGACACTTTTAGGTAGTTTTCATTTTTGCAAAACCACTATTCGTTTTGAAGTCTAGATGGTTAATATAAGCTAGATGGGTGTTGAAAACATTATATTTATCAAAGCGTTCATCGAAGTCACAACCGTTTTCAGAATACACAAACTCACAAAATTTGGCAAATAACCATGAAAAAGCAACAAAACTTGAAAATGCTTATTTCGTGATTTCCAGTCGATTTTAGACACTTTTAGGTAGTTTTCATTTTTGCAAAACCACTATTCGTTTTAAAGTCTAGATGGTTAATATAAGCTAGATGGGTGTTGAAAACATTATATTTATCAAAGCGTTCATCGAAGTCACAACCGTTTTCAGAATACACAAACTCACAAAATTTGACAAATAACCATGAAAAAGCAACAAAACTTGAAAATGCTTATTTCGTGATTTCCAGTCGATTTTAGACACTTTTAGGTAGTTTTCATTTTTGCAAAACCACTATTCGTTTTGAAGTCTAGATGGTTAATATAAGCTAGATGGGTGTTGAAAACATTATATTTATCAAAGCGTTCATCGAAGTCACAACCGTTTTCAGAAAACACAAACTCACAAAATTTGGCAAATAACCATGAAAAAGCAACAAAACTTGAAAATGCTTATTTCGTGATTTCCAGTCGATTTTAGACACTTTTAGGTAGTTTTCATTTTTGCAAAACCACTATTCGTTTTGAAGTCTAGATGGTTAATATAAGCTAGATGGGGGTTGAAAACATTATATTTATCGAAGAGTTCATCGAAGTCACAACCGTTTTCAGAAAACACAAACTCACAAAATTTGGCAAATAACCATGAAAAAGCAACAAAACTTGAAAATGCTTATTTCGTGATTTCCAGTCGATTTTAGACACTTTTAGGTAGTTTTCATTTTTGCAAAACCACTATTCGTTTTGAAGTCTAGATGGTTAATATAAGCTAGATGGGTGTTGAAAACATTATATTTATCAAAGCGTTCATCGAAGTCACAACCGTTTTCAGAATACACAAACTCACAAAATTTGGCAAATAACCATGAAAAAGCAACAAAACTTGAAAATGCTTATTTCGTGATTTCTAGTCGATTTTAGACACTTTTAGGTAGTTTTCATTTTTGCAAAACCACTATTCGTTTTGAAGTCTAGATGGTTAATATAAGCAAGATGGGGGTTGAAAACATTATATTTATCGAAGAGTTCATCGAAGTCACAACCGTTTCCAGAAAACACAAACTCACAAAATTTGGCAAATAACCATGAAAAAGCAACAAAACTTGAAAATGCTTATTTCGTGATTTCCAGTCGATTTTAGACACTTTTAGGTAGTTTTCATTTTTGCAAAACCACTATTCGTTTTGAAGTCTAGATGGTTAATATAAGCTAGATGGGTGTTGAAAACATTATATTTATCAAAGCGTTCATCGAAGTCACAACCGTTTTCAGAATACACAAACTCACAAAATTTGGCAAATAACCATGAAAAAGCAACAAAACTTGAAAATGCTTATTTCGTGATTTCCAGTCGATTTTAGACACTTTTAGGTAGTTTTCATTTTTGAAAAACCACTATTCGTTTTGAAGTCTAGATGGTTAATATAAGCTAGATGGGTGTTGAAAACATTATATTTATCAAAGCGTTCATCGAAGTCACAACCGTTTTCAGAATACACAAACTCACAAAATTTGACAAATAACCATGAAAAAGCAACAAAACTTGAAAATGCTTATTTCGTGATTTCCAGTCGATTTTAGACACTTTTAGGTAGTTTTCATTTTTGCAAAACCACTATTCGTTTTGAAGTCTAGATGGTTAATATAAGCTAGATGGGGGTTGAAAACATTATATTTATCAAAGCGTTCATCGAAGTCACAACCGTTTTCAGAAAACACAAACTCACAAAATTTGGCAAATAACCATGAAAAAGCAAGAAAACTTGAAAATGCTTATTTCGTGATTTCCAGTCGATTTTAGACACTTTTAGGTAGTTTTCATTTTTGCAAAACCACTATTCGTTTTGAAGTCTAGATGGTTAATATAAGCTAGATGGGTGTTGAAAACATTATATTTATCAAAGCGTTCATCGAAGTCACAACCGTTTTCAGAATACACAAACTCACAAAATTTGACAAATAACCATGAAAAAGCAACAAAACTTGAAAATGCTTATTTCGTGATTTCCAGTCGATTTTAGACACTTTTAGGTAGTTTTCATTTTTGCAAAACCACTATTCGTTTTGAAGTCTAGATGGTTAATATAAGCTAGATGGGGGTTGAAAACATTATATTTATCGAAGAGTTCATCGAAGTCACAACCGTTTTCAGAAAACACAAACTCACAAAATTTGGCAAATAACCATGAAAAAGCAAGAAAACTTGAAAATGCTTATTTCGTGATTTCCAGTCGATTTTAGACACTTTTAGGTAGTTTTCATTTTTGCAAAACCACTATTCGTTTTGAAGTCTAGATGGTTAATATAAGCTAGATGGGTGTTGAAAACATTATATTTATCAAAGCGTTCATCGAAGTCACAACCGTTTTCAGAATACACAAACTCACAAAATTTGGCAAATAACCATGAAAAAGCAACAAAACTTGAAAATGCTTATTTCGTGATTTCCAGTCGATTTTAGACACTTTTAGGTAGTTTTCATTTTTGCAAAACCACTATTCGTTTTGAAGTCTAGATGGTTAATATAAGCTAGATGGGTGTTGAAAACATTATATTTATCAAAGCGTTCGTCGAAGTCACAACCGTTTTCAGAAAACACAAACTCACAAAATTTGGCAAATAACCATGAAAAAGCAACAAAACTTGAAAATGCTTATTTCGTGATTTCCAGTCGATTTTAGACACTTTTAGGTAGTTTTCATTTTTGCAAAACCACTATTCGTTTTGAAGTCTAGATGGTTAATATAAGCTAGATGGGTGTTGAAAACATTATATTTATCAAAGCGTTCATCGAAGTCACAACCGTTTTCAGAATACACAAACTCACAAAATTTGACAAATAACCATGAAAAAGCAACAAAACTTGAAAATGCTTATTTCGTGATTTCCAGTCGATTTTAGACACTTTTAGGTAGTTTTCATTTTTGCAAAACCACTATTCGTTTTGAAGTCTAGATGGTTAATATAAGCTAGATGGGGGTTGAAAACATTATATTTATCGAAGAGTTCATCGAAGTCACAACCGTTTTCAGAAAACACAAACTCACAAAATTTGGCAAATAACCATGAAAAAGCAAGAAAACTTGAAAATGCTTATTTCGTGATTTCCAGTCGATTTTAGACACTTTTAGGTAGTTTTCATTTTTGCAAAACCACTATTCGTTTTGAAGTCTAGATGGTTAATATAAGCTAGATGGGTGTTGAAAACATTATATTTATCAAAGCGTTCATCGAAGTCACAACCGTTTTCAGAATACACAAACTCACAAAATTTGGCAAATAACCATGAAAAAGCAACAAAACTTGAAAATGCTTATTTCGTGATTTCCAGTCGATTTTAGACACTTTTAGGTAGTTTTCATTTTTGCAAAACCACTATTCGTTTTAAAGTCTAGATGGTTAATATAAGCTAGATGGGTGTTGAAAACATTATATTTATCAAAGCGTTCATCGAAGTCACAACCGTTTTCAGAATACACAAACTCACAAAATTTGACAAATAACCATGAAAAAGCAACAAAACTTGAAAATGCTTATTTCGTGATTTCCAGTCGATTTTAGACACTTTTAGGTAGTTTTCATTTTTGCAAAACCACTATTCGTTTTGAAGTCTAGATGGTTAATATAAGCTAGATGGGTGTTGAAAACATTATATTTATCAAAGCGTTCATCGAAGTCACAACCGTTTTCAGAAAACACAAACTCACAAAATTTGGCAAATAACCATGAAAAAGCAACAAAACTTGAAAATGCTTATTTCGTGATTTCCAGTCGATTTTAGACACTTTTAGGTAGTTTTCATTTTTGCAAAACCACTATTCGTTTTGAAGTCTAGATGGTTAATATAAGCTAGATGGGGGTTGAAAACATTATATTTATCGAAGAGTTCATCGAAGTCACAACCGTTTTCAGAAAACACAAACTCACAAAATTTGGCAAATAACCATGAAAAAGCAACAAAACTTGAAAATGCTTATTTCGTGATTTCCAGTCGATTTTAGACACTTTTAGGTAGTTTTCATTTTTGCAAAACCACTATTCGTTTTGAAGTCTAGATGGTTAATATAAGCTAGATGGGTGTTGAAAACATTATATTTATCAAAGCGTTCATCGAAGTCACAACCGTTTTCAGAATACACAAACTCACAAAATTTGGCAAATAACCATGAAAAAGCAACAAAACTTGAAAATGCTTATTTCGTGATTTCTAGTCGATTTTAGACACTTTTAGGTAGTTTTCATTTTTGCAAAACCACTATTCGTTTTGAAGTCTAGATGGTTAATATAAGCAAGATGGGGGTTGAAAACATTATATTTATCGAAGAGTTCATCGAAGTCACAACCGTTTCCAGAAAACACAAACTCACAAAATTTGGCAAATAACCATGAAAAAGCAACAAAACTTGAAAATGCTTATTTCGTGATTTCCAGTCGATTTTAGACACTTTTAGGTAGTTTTCATTTTTGCAAAACCACTATTCGTTTTGAAGTCTAGATGGTTAATATAAGCTAGATGGGTGTTGAAAACATTATATTTATCAAAGCGTTCATCGAAGTCACAACCGTTTTCAGAATACACAAACTCACAAAATTTGGCAAATAACCATGAAAAAGCAACAAAACTTGAAAATGCTTATTTCGTGATTTCCAGTCGATTTTAGACACTTTTAGGTAGTTTTCATTTTTGAAAAACCACTATTCGTTTTGAAGTCTAGATGGTTAATATAAGCTAGATGGGTGTTGAAAACATTATATTTATCAAAGCGTTCAACGAAGTCACAACCGTTTTCAGAATACACAAACTCACAAAATTTGACAAATAACCATGAAAAAGCAACAAAACTTGAAAATGCTTATTTCGTGATTTCCAGTCGATTTTAGACACTTTTAGGTAGTTTTCATTTTTGCAAAACCACTATTCGTTTTGAAGTCTAGATGGTTAATATAAGCTAGATGGGTGTTGAAAACATTATATTTATCAAAGCGTTCATCGAAGTCACAACCGTTTTCAGAAAACACAAACTCACAAAATTTGGCAAATAACCATGAAAAAGCAAGAAAACTTGAAAATGCTTATTTCGTGATTTCCAGTCGATTTTAGACACTTTTAGGTAGTTTTCATTTTTGCAAAACCACTATTCGTTTTGAAGTCTAGATGGTTAATATAAGCTAGATGGGTGTTGAAAACATTATATTTATCAAAGCGTTCATCGAAGTCACAACCGTTTTCAGAATACACAAACTCACAAAATTTGACAAATAACCATGAAAAAGCAACAAAACTTGAAAATGCTTATTTCGTGATTTCCAGTCGATTTTAGACACTTTTAGGTAGTTTTCATTTTTGCAAAACCACTATTCGTTTTGAAGTCTAGATGGTTAATATAAGCTAGATGGGGGTTGAAAACATTATATTTATCGAAGAGTTCATCGAAGTCACAACCGTTTTCAGAAAACACAAACTCACAAAATTTGGCAAATAACCATGAAAAAGCAAGAAAACTTGAAAATGCTTATTTCGTGATTTCCAGTCGATTTTAGACACTTTTAGGTAGTTTTCATTTTTGCAAAACCACTATTCGTTTTGAAGTCTAGATGGTTAATATAAGCTAGATGGGTGTTGAAAACATTATATTTATCAAAGCGTTCATCGAAGTCACAACCGTTTTCAGAATACACAAACTCACAAAATTTGGCAAATAACCATGAAAAAGCAACAAAACTTGAAAATGCTTATTTCGTGATTTCCAGTCGATTTTAGACACTTTTAGGTAGTTTTCATTTTTGCAAAACCACTATTCGTTTTAAAGTCTAGATGGTTAATATAAGCTAGATGGGTGTTGAAAACATTATATTTATCAAAGCGTTCATCGAAGTCACAACCGTTTTCAGAATACACAAACTCACAAAATTTGACAAATAGCCATGAAAAAGCAACAAAACTTGAAAATGCTTATTTCGTGATTTCCAGTCGATTTTAGACACTTTTAGGTAGTTTTCATTTTTGCAAAACCACTATTCGTTTTGAAGTCTAGATGGTTAATATAAGCTAGATGGGTGTTGAAAACATTATATTTATCAAAGCGTTCATCGAAGTCACAACCGTTTTCAGAAAAGACAAACTCACAAAATTTGGCAAATAACCATGAAAAAGCAACAAAACTTGAAAATGCTTATTTCGTGATTTCCAGTCGATTTTAGACACTTTTAGGTAGTTTTCATTTTTGCAAAACCACTATTCGTTTTGAAGTCTAGATGGTTAATATAAGCTAGATGGGGGTTGAAAACATTATATTTATCGAAGAGTTCATCGAAGTCACAACCGTTTTCAGAAAACACAAACTCACAAAATTTGGCAAATAACCATGAAAAAGCAACAAAACTTGAAAATGCTTATTTCGTGATTTCCAGTCGATTTTAGACACTTTTAGGTAGTTTTCATTTTTGCAAAACCACTATTCGTTTTGAAGTTTAGATGGTTAATATAAGCTAGATGGGTGTTGAAAACATTATATTTATCAAAGCGTTCATCGAAGTCACAACAGTTTTCAGAATACACAAACTCACAAAATTTGGCAAATAACCATGAAAAAGCAACAAAACTTGAAAATGCTTATTTCGTGATTTCCAGTCGATTTTAGACACTTTTAGGTAGTTTTCATTTTTGCAAAACCACTATTCGTTTTGAAGTCTAGATGGTTAATATAAGCTAGATGGGTGTTGAAAACATTATATTTATCAAAGCGTTCATCGAAGTCACAACCGTTTTCAGAATACACAAACTCATAAAATTTGGCAAATAACCATGAAAAAGCAACAAAACTTGAAAATGCTTATTTCGTGATTTCCAGTCGATTTTAGACACTTTTAGGTAGTTTTCATTTTTGCAAAACCACTATTCGTTTTGAAGTCTAGATGGTTAATATAAGCTAGATGGGTGTTGAAAACATTATATTTATCAAAGCGTTCATCGAAGTCACAACCGTTTTCAGAAAACACAAACTCACAAAATTTGACAAATAACCATGAAAAAGCAACAAAACTTGAAAATGCTTATTTCGTGATTTCCAGTCGATTTTAGACACTTTTAGGTAGTTTTCATTTTTGCAAAACCACTATTCGTTTTGAAGTCTAGATGGTTAATATAAGCTAGATGGGTGTTGAAAACATTATATTTATCAAAGCGTTCATCGAAGTCACAACCGTTTTCAGAATACACAAACTCACAAAATTTGGCAAATAACCATGAAAAAGCAACAAAACTTGAAAATGCTTATTTCGTGATTTCTAGTCGATTTTAGACACTTTTAGGTAGTTTTCATTTTTGCAAAACCACTATTCGTTTTGAAGTCTAGATGGTTAATATAAGCTAGATGGGGGTTGAAAACATTATATTTATCGAAGAGTTCATCGAAGTCACAACCGTTTTCAGAAAACACAAACTCACAAAATTTGGCAAATAACCATGAAAAAGCAAGAAAACTTGAAAATGCTTATTTCGTGATTTCCAGTCGATTTTAGACACTTTTAGGTAGTTTTCATTTTTGCAAAACCACTATTCGTTTTGAAGTCTAGATGGTTAATATAAGCTAGATGGGTGTTGAAAACATTATATTTATCAAAGCGTTCATCGAAGTCACAACCGTTTTCAGAATACACAAACTCACAAAATTTGGCAAATAACCATGAAAAAGCAACAAAACTTGAAAATGCTTATTTCGTGATTTCCAGTCGATTTTAGACACTTTTAGGTAGTTTTCATTTTTGCAAAACCACTATTCGTTTTAAAGTCTAGATGGTTAATATAAGCTAGATGGGTGTTGAAAACATTATATTTATCAAAGCGTTCATCGAAGTCACAACCGTTTTCAGAATACACAAACTCACAAAATTTGACAAATAGCCATGAAAAAGCAACAAAACTTGAAAATGCTTATTTCGTGATTTCCAGTCGATTTTAGACACTTTTAGGTAGTTTTCATTTTTGCAAAACCACTATTCGTTTTGAAGTCTAGATGGTTAATATAAGCTAGATGGGTGTTGAAAACATTATATTTATCAAAGCGTTCATCGAAGTCACAACCGTTTTCAGAAAAGACAAACTCACAAAATTTGGCAAATAACCATGAAAAAGCAACAAAACTTGAAAATGCTTATTTCGTGATTTCCAGTCGATTTTAGACACTTTTAGGTAGTTTTCATTTTTGCAAAACCACTATTCGTTTTGAAGTCTAGATGGTTAATATAAGCTAGATGGGGGTTGAAAACATTATATTTATCGAAGAGTTCATCGAAGTCACAACCGTTTTCAGAAAACACAAACTCACAAAATTTGGCAAATAACCATGAAAAAGCAACAAAACTTGAAAATGCTTATTTCGTGATTTCCAGTCGATTTTAGACACTTTTAGGTAGTTTTCATTTTTGCAAAACCACTATTCGTTTTGAAGTTTAGATGGTTAATATAAGCTAGATGGGTGTTGAAAACATTATATTTATCAAAGCGTTCATCGAAGTCACAACAGTTTTCAGAATACACAAACTCACAAAATTTGGCAAATAACCATGAAAAAGCAACAAAACTTGAAAATGCTTATTTCGTGATTTCCAGTCGATTTTAGACACTTTTAGGTAGTTTTCATTTTTGCAAAACCACTATTCGTTTTGAAGTCTAGATGGTTAATATAAGCTAGATGGGTGTTGAAAACATTATATTTATCAAAGCGTTCATCGAAGTCACAACCGTTTTCAGAATACACAAACTCATAAAATTTGGCAAATAACCATGAAAAAGCAACAAAACTTGAAAATGCTTATTTCGTGATTTCCAGTCGATTTTAGACACTTTTAGGTAGTTTTCATTTTTGCAAAACCACTATTCGTTTTGAAGTCTAGATGGTTAATATAAGCTAGATGGGTGTTGAAAACATTATATTTATCAAAGCGTTCATCGAAGTCACAACCGTTTTCAGAAAACACAAACTCACAAAATTTGACAAATAACCATGAAAAAGCAACAAAACTTGAAAATGCTTATTTCGTGATTTCCAGTCGATTTTAGACACTTTTAGGTAGTTTTCATTTTTGCAAAACCACTATTCGTTTTGAAGTCTAGATGGTTAATATAAGCTAGATGGGTGTTGAAAACATTATATTTATCAAAGCGTTCATCGAAGTCACAACCGTTTTCAGAATACACAAACTCACAAAATTTGGCAAATAACCATGAAAAAGCAACAAAACTTGAAAATGCTTATTTCGTGATTTCTAGTCGATTTTAGACACTTTTAGGTAGTTTTCATTTTTGCAAAACCACTATTCGTTTTGAAGTCTAGATGGTTAATATAAGCAAGATGGGGGTTGAAAACATTATATTTATCGAAGAGTTCATCGAAGTCACAACCGTTTCCAGAAAACACAAACTCACAAAATTTGGCAAATAACCATGAAAAAGCAACAAAACTTGAAAATGCTTATTTCGTGATTTCCAGTCGATTTTAGACACTTTTAGGTAGTTTTCATTTTTGCAAAACCACTATTCGTTTTGAAGTCTAGATGGTTAATATAAGCTAGATGGGTGTTGAAAACATTATATTTATCAAAGCGTTCATCGAAGTCACAACCGTTTTCAGAATACACAAACTCACAAAATTAGGCAAATAACCATGAAAAAGCAACAAAACTTGAAAATGCTTATTTCGTGATTTCCAGTCGATTTTAGACACTTTTAGGTAGTTTTCATTTTTGCAAAACCACTATTCGTTTTGAAGTCTAGATGGTTAATATAAGCTAGATGGGTGTTGAAAACATTATATTTATCAAAGCGTTCATCGAAGTCACAACCGTTTTCAGAATACACAAACTCACAAAATTTGGCAAATAACCATGAAAAAGCAACAAAACTTGAAAATGCTTATTTCGTGATTTCCAGTCGATTTTAGACACTTTTAGGTAGTTTTCATTTTTGCAAAACCACTATTCGTTTTGAAGTCTAGATGGTTAATATAAGCTAGATGGGTGTTGAAAACATTATATTTATCAAAGCGTTCATCGAAGTCACAACCGTTTTCAGAATACACAAACTCATAAAATTTGGCAAATAACCATGAAAAAGCAACAAAACTTGAAAATGCTTATTTCGTGATTTCCAGTCGATTTTAGACACTTTTAGGTAGTTTTCATTTTTGCAAAACCACTATTCGTTTTAAAGTCTAGATGGTTAATATAAGCTAGATGGGTGTTGAAAACATTATATTTATCAAAGCGTTCATCGAAGTCACAACCGTTTTCAGAATACACAAACTCACAAAATTTGACAAATAGCCATGAAAAAGCAACAAAACTTGAAAATGCTTATTTCGTGATTTCCAGTCGATTTTAGATACTTTTAGGTAGTTTTCATTTTTGCAAAACCACTATTCGTTTTGAAGTCTAGATGGTTAATATAAGCTAGATGGGTGTTGAAAACATTATATTTATCAAAGCGTTCATCGAAGTCATAACCGTTTTCAGAAAACACAAACTCACAAAATTTGGCAAATGACCATGAAAAAGCAACAAAACTTGAAAATGCTTATTTCGTGATTTCCAGTCGATTTTAGACACTTTTAGGTAGTTTTCATTTTTGCAAAACCACTATTCGTTTTGAAGTCTAGATGGTTAATATAAGCTAGATGGGTGTTGAAAACATTATATTTATCAAAGCGTTCATCGAAGTCGCAACCGTTTTCAGAATACACAAACTCACAAAATTTGGCAAATAACCATGAAAAAGCAACAAAACTTGAAAATGCTTATTTCGTGATTTCCAGTCGATTTTAGACACTTTTAGGTAGTTTTCATTTTTGCAAAACCACTATTCGTTTTAAAGTCTAGATGGTTAATATAAGCTAGATGGGTGTTGAAAACATTATATTTATCAAAGCGTTCATCGAAGTCATAACCGTTTTCAGAATACACAAACTCACAAAATTTGGCAAATAACCATGAAAAAGCAACAAAACTTGAAAATGCTTATTTCGTGATTTCCAGTCGATTTTAGACACTTTTAGGTAGTTTTCATTTTTGCAAAACCACTATTCGTTTTAAAGTCTAGATGGTTAATATAAGCTAGATGGGTGTTGAAAACATTATATTTATCAAAGCGTTCATCGAAGTCACAACCGTTTTCAGAATACACAAACTCACAAAATTTGACAAATAGCCATGAAAAAGCAACAAAACTTGAAAATGCTTATTTCGTGATTTCCAGTCGATTTTAGACACTTTTAGGTAGTTTTCATTTTTGCAAAACCACTATTCGTTTTGAAGTCTAGATGGTTAATATAAGCTAGATGGGTGTTGAAAACATTATATTTATCAAAGCGTTCATCGAAGTCACAACCGTTTTCAGAAAACACAAACTCACAAAATTTGGCAAATAACCATGAAAAAGCAACAAAACTTGAAAATGCTTATTTCGTGATTTCCAGTCGATTTTAGACACTTTTAGGTAGTTTTCATTTTTGCAAAACCACTATTCGTTTTGAAGTCTAGATGGTTAATATAAGCTAGATGGGGGTTGAAAACATTATATTTATCGAAGAGTTCATCGAAGTCACAACCGTTTTCAGAAAACACAAACTCACAAAATTTGGCAAATAACCATGAAAAAGCAACAAAACTTGAAAATGCTTATTTCGTGATTTCCAGTCGATTTTAGACACTTTTAGGTAGTTTTCATTTTTGCAAAACCACTATTCGTTTTGAAGTCTAGATGGTTAATATAAGCTAGATGGGTGTTGAAAACATTATATTTATCAAAGCGTTCATCGAAGTCACAACCGTTTTCAGAATACACAAACTCACAAAATTTCACAAATAACCATGAAAAAGCAACAAAACTTGAAAATGCTTATTTCGTGATTTCCAGTCGATTTTAGACACTTTTAGGTAGTTTTCATTTTTGCAAAACCACTATTCGTTTTGAAGTCTAGATGGTTAATATAAGCTAGATGGGTGTTGAAAACATTATATTTATCAAAGCGTTCATCGAAGTCACAACCGTTTTCAGAATACACAAACTCATAAAATTTGGCAAATAACCATGAAAAAGCAACAAAACTTGAAAATGCTTATTTCGTGATTTCCAGTCGATTTTAGACACTTTTAGGTAGTTTTCATTTTTGCAAAACCACTATTCGTTTTGAAGTCTAGATGGTTAATATAAGCAAGATGGGGGTTGAAAACATTATATTTATCGAAGAGTTCATCGAAGTCACAACCGTTTTCAGAATACACAAACTCACAAAATTTGACAAATAACCATGAAAAAGCAACAAAACTTGAAAATGCTTATTTCGTGATTTCCAGTCGATTTTAGACACTTTTAGGTAGTTTTCATTTTTGCAAAACCACTATTCGTTTTGAAGTCTAGATGGTTAATATAAGCTAGATGGGTGTTGAAAACATTATATTTATCAAAGCGTTCATCGAAGTCACAACCGTTTTCAGAAAACACAAACTCACAAAATTTGGCAAATAACCATGAAAAAGCAACAAAACTTGAAAATGCTTATTTCGTGATTTCCAGTCGATTTTAGACACTTTTAGGTAGTTTTCATTTTTGCAAAACCACTATTCGTTTTGAAGTCTAGATGGTTAATATAAGCTAGATGGGTGTTGAAAACATTATATTTATCAAAGCGTTCATCGAAGTCACAACCGTTTTCAGAATACACAAACTCACAAAATTTGACAAATAACCATGAAAAAGCAACAAAACTTGAAAATGCTTATTTCGTGATTTCCAGTCGATTTTAGACACTTTTAGGTAGTTTTCATTTTTGCAAAACCACTATTCGTTTTGAAGTCTAGATGGTTAATATAAGCTAGATGGGGGTTGAAAACATTATATTTATCGAAGAGTTCATTGAAGTCACAACCGTTTTCAGAAAACACAAACTCACAAAATTTGGCAAATAACCATGAAAAAGCAACAAAACTTGAAAATGCTTATTTCGTGATTTCCAGTCGATTTTAGACACTTTTAGGTAGTTTTCATTTTTGCAAAACCACTATTCGTTTTGAAGTCTAGATGGTTAATATAAGCTAGATGGGTGTTGAAAACATTATATTTATCAAAGCGTTCATCGAAGTCACAACCGTTTTCAGAATACACAAACTCATAAAATTTGGCAAATAACCATGAAAAAGCAACAAAACTTGAAAATGCTTATTTCGTGATTTCCAGTCGATTTTAGACACTTTTAGGTAGTTTTCATTTTTGCAAAACCACTATTCGTTTTAAAGTCTAGATGGTTAATATAAGCTAGATGGGTGTTGAAAACATTATATTTATCAAAGCGTTCATCGAAGTCACAACCGTTTTCAGAATACACAAACTCACAAAATTTGACAAATAGCCATGAAAAAGCAACAAAACTTGAAAATGCTTATTTCGTGATTTCCAGTCGATTTTAGACACTTTTAGGTAGTTTTCATTTTTGCAAAACCACTATTCGTTTTGAAGTCTAGATGGTTAATATAAGCTAGATGGGTGTTGAAAACATTATATTTATCAAAGCGTTCATCGAAGTCATAACCGTTTTCAGAAAACACAAACTCACAAAATTTGGCAAATGACCATGAAAAAGCAACAAAACTTGAAAATGCTTATTTCGTGATTTCCAGTCGATTTTAGACACTTTTAGGTAGTTTTCATTTTTGCAAAACCACTATTCGTTTTGAAGTCTAGATGGTTAATATAAGCTAGATGGGTGTTGAAAACATTATATTTATCAAAGCGTTCATCGAAGTCGCAACCGTTTTCAGAATACACAAACTCACAAAATTTGGCAAATAACCATGAAAAAGCAACAAAACTTGAAAATGCTTATTTCGTGATTTCCAGTCGATTTTAGACACTTTTAGGTAGTTTTCATTTTTGCAAAACCACTATTCGTTTTAAAGTCTAGATGGTTAATATAAGCTAGATGGGTGTTGAAAACATTATATTTATCAAAGCGTTCATCGAAGTCACAACCGTTTTCAGAATACACAAACTCATAAAATTTGGCAAATAACCATGAAAAAGCAACAAAACTTGAAAATGCTTATTTCGTGATTTCCAGTCGATTTTAGACACTTTTAGGTAGTTTTCATTTTTGCAAAACCACTATTCGTTTTGAAGTCTAGATGGTTAATATAAGCAAGATGGGGGTTGAAAACATTATATTTATCGAAGAGTTCATCGAAGTCACAACCGTTTTCAGAATACACAAACTCACAAAATTTGACAAATAACCATGAAAAAGCAACAAAACTTGAAAATGCTTATTTCGTGATTTCCAGTCGATTTTAGACACTTTTAGGTAGTTTTCATTTTTGCAAAACCACTATTCGTTTTGAAGTCTAGATGGTTAATATAAGCTAGATGGGTGTTGAAAACATTATATTTATCAAAGCGTTCATCGAAGTCACAACCGTTTTCAGAAAACACAAACTCACAAAATTTGGCAAATAACCATGAAAAAGCAACAAAACTTGAAAATGCTTATTTCGTGATTTCCAGTCGATTTTAGACACTTTTAGGTAGTTTTCATTTTTGCAAAACCACTATTCGTTTTGAAGTCTAGATGGTTAATATAAGCTAGATGGGTGTTGAAAACATTATATTTATCAAAGCGTTCATCGAAGTCACAACCGTTTTCAGAATACACAAACTCACAAAATTTGACAAATAACCATGAAAAAGCAACAAAACTTGAAAATGCTTATTTCGTGATTTCCAGTCGATTTTAGACACTTTTAGGTAGTTTTCATTTTTGCAAAACCACTATTCGTTTTGAAGTCTAGATGGTTAATATAAGCTAGATGGGGGTTGAAAACATTATATTTATCGAAGAGTTCATTGAAGTCACAACCGTTTTCAGAAAACACAAACTCACAAAATTTGGCAAATAACCATGAAAAAGCAACAAAACTTGAAAATGCTTATTTCGTGATTTCCAGTCGATTTTAGACACTTTTAGGTAGTTTTCATTTTTGCAAAACCACTATTCGTTTTGAAGTCTAGATGGTTAATATAAGCTAGATGGGTGTTGAAAACATTATATTTATCAAAGCGTTCATCGAAGTCACAACCGTTTTCAGAATACACAAACTCATAAAATTTGGCAAATAACCATGAAAAAGCAACAAAACTTGAAAATGCTTATTTCGTGATTTCCAGTCGATTTTAGACACTTTTAGGTAGTTTTCATTTTTGCAAAACCACTATTCGTTTTAAAGTCTAGATGGTTAATATAAGCTAGATGGGTGTTGAAAACATTATATTTATCAAAGCGTTCATCGAAGTCACAACCGTTTTCAGAATACACAAACTCACAAAATTTGACAAATAGCCATGAAAAAGCAACAAAACTTGAAAATGCTTATTTCGTGATTTCCAGTCGATTTTAGACACTTTTAGGTAGTTTTCATTTTTGCAAAACCACTATTCGTTTTGAAGTCTAGATGGTTAATATAAGCTAGATGGGTGTTGAAAACATTATATTTATCAAAGCGTTCATCGAAGTCATAACCGTTTTCAGAAAACACAAACTCACAAAATTTGGCAAATGACCATGAAAAAGCAACAAAACTTGAAAATGCTTATTTCGTGATTTCCAGTCGATTTTAGACACTTTTAGGTAGTTTTCATTTTTGCAAAACCACTATTCGTTTTGAAGTCTAGATGGTTAATATAAGCTAGATGGGTGTTGAAAACATTATATTTATCAAAGCGTTCATCGAAGTCGCAACCGTTTTCAGAATACACAAACTCACAAAATTTGGCAAATAACCATGAAAAAGCAACAAAACTTGAAAATGCTTATTTCGTGATTTCCAGTCGATTTTAGACACTTTTAGGTAGTTTTCATTTTTGCAAAACCACTATTCGTTTTAAAGTCTAGATGGTTAATATAAGCTAGATGGGTGTTGAAAACATTATATTTATCAAAGCGTTCATCGAAGTCATAACCGTTTTCAGAATACACAAACTCACAAAATTTGGCAAATAACCATGAAAAAGCAACAAAACTTGAAAATGCTTATTTCGTGATTTCCAGTCGATTTTAGACACTTTTAGGTAGTTTTCATTTTTGCAAAACCACTATTCGTTTTAAAGTCTAGATGGTTAATATAAGCTAGATGGGTGTTGAAAACATTATATTTATCAAAGCGTTCATCGAAGTCACAACCGTTTTCAGAATACACAAACTCACAAAATTTGACAAATAGCCATGAAAAAGCAACAAAACTTGAAAATGCTTATTTCGTGATTTCCAGTCGATTTTAGACACTTTTAGGTAGTTTTCATTTTTGCAAAACCACTATTCGTTTTGAAGTCTAGATGGTTAATATAAGCTAGATGGGTGTTGAAAACATTATATTTATCAAAGCGTTCATCGAAGTCACAACCGTTTTCAGAAAACACAAACTCACAAAATTTGGCAAATAACCATGAAAAAGCAACAAAACTTGAAAATGCTTATTTCGTGATTTCCAGTCGATTTTAGACACTTTTAGGTAGTTTTCATTTTTGCAAAACCACTATTCGTTTTGAAGTCTAGATGGTTAATATAAGCTAGATGGGGGTTGAAAACATTATATTTATCGAAGAGTTCATCGAAGTCACAACCGTTTTCAGAAAACACAAACTCACAAAATTTGGCAAATAACCATGAAAAAGCAACAAAACTTGAAAATGCTTATTTCGTGATTTCCAGTCGATTTTAGACACTTTTAGGTAGTTTTCATTTTTGCAAAACCACTATTCGTTTTGAAGTCTAGATGGTTAATATAAGCTAGATGGGTGTTGAAAACATTATATTTATCAAAGCGTTCATCGAAGTCACAACCGTTTTCAGAATACACAAACTCACAAAATTTGGCAAATAACCATGAAAAAGCAACAAAACTTGAAAATGCTTATTTCGTGATTTCCAGTCGATTTTAGACACTTTTAGGTAGTTTTCATTTTTGCAAAACCACTATTCGTTTTGAAGTCTAGATGGTTAATATAAGCTAGATGGGTGTTGAAAACATTATATTTATCAAAGCGTTCATCGAAGTCACAACCGTTTTCAGAATACACAAACTCATAAAATTTGGCAAATAACCATGAAAAAGCAACAAAACTTGAAAATGCTTATTTCGTGATTTCCAGTCGATTTTAGACACTTTTAGGTAGTTTTCATTTTTGCAAAACCACTATTCGTTTTGAAGTCTAGATGGTTAATATAAGCTAGATGGGTGTTGAAAACATTATATTTATCAAAGCGTTCATCGAAGTCACAACCGTTTTCAGAATACACAAACTCACAAAATTAGGCAAATAACCATGAAAAAGCAAGAAAACTTGAAAATGCTTATTTCGTGATTTCCAGTCGATTTTAGACACTTTTAGGTAGTTTTCATTTTTGCAAAACCACTATTCGTTTTGAAGTCTAGATGGTTAATATAAGCTAGATGGGTGTTGAAAACATTATATTTATCAAAGCGTTCATCGAAGTCACAACCGTTTTCAGAAAACACAAACTCACAAAATTTGACAAATAACCATGAAAAAGCAACAAAACTTGAAAATGCTTATTTCGTGATTTCCAGTCGATTTTAGACACTTTTAGGTAGTTTTCATTTTTGCAAAACCACTATTCGTTTTGAAGTCTAGATGGTTAATATAAGCTAGATGGGTGTTGAAAACATTATATTTATCAAAGCGTTCATCGAAGTCACAACCGTTTTCAGAATACACAAACTCACAAAATTTGGCAAATAACCATGAAAAAGCAACAAAACTTGAAAATGCTTATTTCGTGATTTCTAGTCGATTTTAGACACTTTTAGGTAGTTTTCATTTTTGCAAAACCACTATTCGTTTTGAAGTCTAGATGGTTAATATAAGCAAGATGGGGGTTGAAAACATTATATTTATCGAAGAGTTCATCGAAGTCACAACCGTTTCCAGAAAACACAAACTCACAAAATTTGGCAAATAACCATGAAAAAGCAACAAAACTTGAAAATGCTTATTTCGTGATTTCCAGTCGATTTTAGACACTTTTAGGTAGTTTTCATTTTTGCAAAACCACTATTCGTTTTGAAGTCTAGATGGTTAATATAAGCTAGATGGGTGTTGAAAACATTATATTTATCAAAGCGTTCATCGAAGTCACAACCGTTTTCAGAATACACAAACTCACAAAATTATGCAAATAACCATGAAAAAGCAACAAAACTTGAAAATGCTTATTTCGTGATTTCCAGTCGATTTTAGACACTTTTAGGTAGTTTTCATTTTTGCAAAACCACTATTCGTTTTGAAGTCTAGATGGTTAATATAAGCTAGATGGGTGTTGAAAACATTATATTTATCAAAGCGTTCATCGAAGTCACAACCGTTTTCAGAAAACACAAACTCACAAAATTTGACAAATAACCATGAAAAAGCAACAAAACTTGAAAATGCTTATTTCGTGATTTCCAGTCGATTTTAGACACTTTTAGGTAGTTTTCATTTTTGCAAAACCACTATTCGTTTTGAAGTCTAGATGGTTAATATAAGCTAGATGGGTGTTGAAAACATTATATTTATCAAAGCGTTCATCGAAGTCACAACCGTTTTCAGAATACACAAACTCACAAAATTTGGCAAATAACCATGAAAAAGCAACAAAACTTGAAAATGCTTATTTCGTGATTTCTAGTCGATTTTAGACACTTTTAGGTAGTTTTCATTTTTGCAAAACCACTATTCGTTTTGAAGTCTAGATGGTTAATATAAGCAAGATGGGGGTTGAAAACATTATATTTATCGAAGAGTTCATCGAAGTCACAACCGTTTCCAGAAAACACAAACTCACAAAATTTGGCAAATAACCATGAAAAAGCAACAAAACTTGAAAATGCTTATTTCGTGATTTCTAGTCGATTTTAGACACTTTTAGGTAGTTTTCATTTTTGCAAAACCACTATTCGTTTTGAAGTCTAGATGGTTAATATAAGCAAGATGGGGGTTGAAAACATTATATTTATCGAAGAGTTCATCGAAGTCACAGCCGTTTCCAGAAAACACAAACTCACAAAATTTGGCAAATAACCATGAAAAAGCAACAAAACTTGAAAATGCTTATTTCGTGATTTCCAGTCGATTTTAGACACTTTTAGGTAGTTTTCATTTTTGCAAAACCACTATTCGTTTTGAAGTCTAGATGGTTAATATAAGCTAGATGGGTGTTGAAAACATTATATTTATCAAAGCGTTCATCGAAGTCACAACCGTTTTCAGAATACACAAACTCATAAAATTTGGCAAATAACCATGAAAAAGCAACAAAACTTGAAAATGCTTATTTCGTGATTTCCAGTCGATTTTAGACACTTTTAGGTAGTTTTCATTTTTGCAAAACCACTATTCGTTTTAAAGTCTAGATGGTTAATATAAGCTAGATGGGTGTTGAAAACATTATATTTATCAAAGCGTTCATCGAAGTCACAACCGTTTTCAGAATACACAAACTCACAAAATTTGACAAATAGCCATGAAAAAGCAACAAAACTTGAAAATGCTTATTTCGTGATTTCCAGTCGATTTTAGACACTTTTAGGTAGTTTTCATTTTTGCAAAACCACTATTCGTTTTGAAGTCTAGATGGTTAATATAAGCTAGATGGGTGTTGAAAACATTATATTTATCAAAGCGTTCATCGAAGTCATAACCGTTTTCAGAAAACACAAACTCACAAAATTTGGCAAATGACCATGAAAAAGCAACAAAACTTGAAAATGCTTATTTCGTGATTTCCAGTCGATTTTAGACACTTTTAGGTAGTTTTCATTTTTGCAAAACCACTATTGGTTTTGAAGTCTAGATGGTTAATATAAGCTAGATGGGTGTTGAAAACATTATATTTATCAAAGCGTTCATCGAAGTCATAACCGTTTTCAGAATACACAAACTCACAAAATTTGGCAAATAACCATGAAAAAGCAACAAAACTTGAAAATGCTTATTTCGTGATTTCCAGTCGATTTTAGACACTTTTAGGTAGTTTTCATTTTTGCAAAACCACTATTCGTTTTGAAGTCTAGATGGTTAATATAAGCAAGATGGGGGTTGAAAACATTATATTTATCAAAGCGTTCATCGAAGTCACAACCGTTTTCAGAATACACAAACTCACAAAATTTGGCAAATAACCATGAAAAAGCAAGAAAACTTGAAAATGCTTATTTCGTGATTTCCAGTCGATTTTAGACACTTTTAGGTAGTTTTCATTTTTGCAAAACCACTATTCGTTTTGAAGTCTAGATGGTTAATATAAGCTAGATGGGTGTTGAAAACATTATATTTATCAAAGCGTTCATCGAAGTCACAACCGTTTTCAGAATACACAAACTCACAAAATTTGGCAAATAACCATGAAAAAGCAAGAAAACTTGAAAATGCTTATTTCGTGATTTCCAGTCGATTTTAGACACTTTTAGGTAGTTTTCATTTTTGCAAAACCACTATTCGTTTTAAAGTCTAGATGGTTAATATAAGCTAGATGGGTGTTGAAAACATTATATTTATCAAAGCGTTCATCGAAGTCACAACCGTTTTCAGAATACACAAACTCACAAAATTTGACAAATAGCCATGAAAAAGCAACAAAACTTGAAAATGCTTATTTCGTGATTTCCAGTCGATTTTAGACACTTTTAGGTAGTTTTCATTTTTGCAAAACCACTATTCGTTTTGAAGTCTAGATGGTTAATATAAGCTAGATGGGTGTTGAAAACATTATATTTATCAAAGCGTTCATCGAAGTCACAACCGTTTTCAGAAAACACAAACTCACAAAATTTGGCAAATAACCATGAAAAAGCAACAAAACTTGAAAATGCTTATTTCGTGATTTCCAGTCGATTTTAGACACTTTTAGGTAGTTTTCATTTTTGCAAAACCACTATTCGTTTTGAAGTCTAGATGGTTAATATAAGCTAGATGGGGGTTGAAAACATTATATTTATCGAAGAGTTCATCGAAGTCACAACCGTTTTCAGAAAACACAAACTCACAAAATTTGGCAAATAACCATGAAAAAGCAACAAAACTTGAAAATGCTTATTTCGTGATTTCCAGTCGATTTTAGACACTTTTAGGTAGTTTTCATTTTTGCAAAACCACTATTCGTTTTGAAGTCTAGATGGTTAATATAAGCTAGATGGGTGTTGAAAACATTATATTTATCAAAGCGTTCATCGAAGTCACAACCGTTTTCAGAATACACAAACTCACAAAATTTGGCAAATAACCATGAAAAAGCAACAAAACTTGAAAATGCTTATTTCGTGATTTCCAGTCGATTTTAGACACTTTTAGGTAGTTTTCATTTTTGCAAAACCACTATTCGTTTTGAAGTCTAGATGGTTAATATAAGCTAGATGGGTGTTGAAAACATTATATTTATCAAAGCGTTCATCGAAGTCACAACCGTTTTCAGAATACACAAACTCATAAAATTTGGCAAATAACCATGAAAAAGCAACAAAACTTGAAAATGCTTATTTCGTGATTTCCAGTCGATTTTAGACACTTTTAGGTAGTTTTCATTTTTGCAAAACCACTATTCGTTTTGAAGTCTAGATGGTTAATATAAGCTAGATGGGTGTTGAAAACATTATATTTATCAAAGCGTTCATCGAAGTCACAACCGTTTTCAGAATACACAAACTCACAAAATTAGGCAAATAACCATGAAAAAGCAAGAAAACTTGAAAATGCTTATTTCGTGATTTCCAGTCGATTTTAGACACTTTTAGGTAGTTTTCATTTTTGCAAAACCACTATTCGTTTTGAAGTCTAGATGGTTAATATAAGCTAGATGGGTGTTGAAAACATTATATTTATCAAAGCGTTCATCGAAGTCACAACCGTTTTCAGAAAACACAAACTCACAAAATTTGACAAATAACCATGAAAAAGCAACAAAACTTGAAAATGCTTATTTCGTGATTTCCAGTCGATTTTAGACACTTTTAGGTAGTTTTCATTTTTGCAAAACCACTATTCGTTTTGAAGTCTAGATGGTTAATATAAGCTAGATGGGTGTTGAAAACATTATATTTATCAAAGCGTTCATCGAAGTCACAACCGTTTTCAGAATACACAAACTCACAAAATTTGGCAAATAACCATGAAAAAGCAACAAAACTTGAAAATGCTTATTTCGTGATTTCTAGTCGATTTTAGACACTTTTAGGTAGTTTTCATTTTTGCAAAACCACTATTCGTTTTGAAGTCTAGATGGTTAATATAAGCAAGATGGGGGTTGAAAACATTATATTTATCGAAGAGTTCATCGAAGTCACAACCGTTTCCAGAAAACACAAACTCACAAAATTTGGCAAATAACCATGAAAAAGCAACAAAACTTGAAAATGCTTATTTCGTGATTTCCAGTCGATTTTAGACACTTTTAGGTAGTTTTCATTTTTGCAAAACCACTATTCGTTTTGAAGTCTAGATGGTTAATATAAGCTAGATGGGTGTTGAAAACATTATATTTATCAAAGCGTTCATCGAAGTCACAACCGTTTTCAGAATACACAAACTCACAAAATTAGGCAAATAACCATGAAAAAGCAACAAAACTTGAAAATGCTTATTTCGTGATTTCCAGTCGATTTTAGACACTTTTAGGTAGTTTTCATTTTTGCAAAACCACTATTCGTTTTGAAGTCTAGATGGTTAATATAAGCTAGATGGGTGTTGAAAACATTATATTTATCAAAGCGTTCATCGAAGTCACAACCGTTTTCAGAATACACAAACTCACAAAATTTGGCAAATAACCATGAAAAAGCAACAAAACTTGAAAATGCTTATTTCGTGATTTCCAGTCGATTTTAGACACTTTTAGGTAGTTTTCATTTTTGCAAAACCACTATTCGTTTTAAAGTCTAGATGGTTAATATAAGCTAGATGGGTGTTGAAAACATTATATTTATCAAAGCGTTCATCGAAGTCACAACCGTTTTCAGAATACACAAACTCACAAAATTTGACAAATAACCATGAAAAAGCAACAAAACTTGAAAATGCTTATTTCGTGATTTCCAGTCGATTTTAGACACTTTTAGGTAGTTTTCATTTTTGCAAAACCACTATTCGTTTTGAAGTCTAGATGGTTAATATAAGCTAGATGGGTGTTGAAAACATTATATTTATCAAAGCGTTCATCGAAGTCACAACCGTTTTCAGAAAACACAAACTCACAAAATTTGGCAAATAACCATGAAAAAGCAACAAAACTTGAAAATGCTTATTTCGTGATTTCCAGTCGATTTTAGACACTTTTAGGTAGTTTTCATTTTTGCAAAACCACTATTCGTTTTGAAGTCTAGATGGTTAATATAAGCTAGATGGGTGTTGAAAACATTATATTTATCAAAGCGTTCATCGAAGTCACAACCGTTTTCAGAATACACAAACTCACAAAATTTGACAAATAACCATGAAAAAGCAACAAAACTTGAAAATGCTTATTTCGTGATTTCCAGTCGATTTTAGACACTTTTAGGTAGTTTTCATTTTTGCAAAACCACTATTCGTTTTGAAGTCTAGATGGTTAATATAAGCTAGATGGGGGTTGAAAACATTATATTTATCGAAGAGTTCATTGAAGTCACAACCGTTTTCAGAAAACACAAACTCACAAAATTTGGCAAATAACCATGAAAAAGCAACAAAACTTGAAAATGCTTATTTCGTGATTTCCAGTCGATTTTAGACACTTTTAGGTAGTTTTCATTTTTGCAAAACCACTATTCGTTTTGAAGTCTAGATGGTTAATATAAGCTAGATGGGTGTTGAAAACATTATATTTATCAAAGCGTTCATCGAAGTCACAACCGTTTTCAGAATACACAAACTCATAAAATTTGGCAAATAACCATGAAAAAGCAACAAAACTTGAAAATGCTTATTTCGTGATTTCCAGTCGATTTTAGACACTTTTAGGTAGTTTTCATTTTTGCAAAACCACTATTCGTTTTAAAGTCTAGATGGTTAATATAAGCTAGATGGGTGTTGAAAACATTATATTTATCAAAGCGTTCATCGAAGTCACAACCGTTTTCAGAATACACAAACTCACAAAATTTGACAAATAGCCATGAAAAAGCAACAAAACTTGAAAATGCTTATTTCGTGATTTCCAGTCGATTTTAGACACTTTTAGGTAGTTTTCATTTTTGCAAAACCACTATTCGTTTTGAAGTCTAGATGGTTAATATAAGCTAGATGGGTGTTGAAAACATTATATTTATCAAAGCGTTCATCGAAGTCATAACCGTTTTCAGAAAACACAAACTCACAAAATTTGGCAAATGACCATGAAAAAGCAACAAAACTTGAAAATGCTTATTTCGTGATTTCCAGTCGATTTTAGACACTTTTAGGTAGTTTTCATTTTTGCAAAACCACTATTCGTTTTGAAGTCTAGATGGTTAATATAAGCTAGATGGGTGTTGAAAACATTATATTTATCAAAGCGTTCATCGAAGTCGCAACCGTTTTCAGAATACACAAACTCACAAAATTTGGCAAATAACCATGAAAAAGCAACAAAACTTGAAAATGCTTATTTCGTGATTTCCAGTCGATTTTAGACACTTTTAGGTAGTTTTCATTTTTGCAAAACCACTATTCGTTTTAAAGTCTAGATGGTTAATATAAGCTAGATGGGTGTTGAAAACATTATATTTATCAAAGCGTTCATCGAAGTCATAACCGTTTTCAGAATACACAAACTCACAAAATTTGGCAAATAACCATGAAAAAGCAACAAAACTTGAAAATGCTTATTTCGTGATTTCCAGTCGATTTTAGACACTTTTAGGTAGTTTTCATTTTTGCAAAACCACTATTCGTTTTGAAGTCTAGATGGTTAATATAAGCTAGATGGGTGTTGAAAACATTATATTTATCAAAGCGTTCATCGAAGTCACAACCGTTTTCAGAATACACAAACTCACAAAATTTGGCAAATAACCATGAAAAAGCAACAAAACTTGAAAATGCTTATTTCGTGATTTCCAGTCGATTTTAGACACTTTTAGGTAGTTTTCATTTTTGCAAAACCACTATTCGTTTTGAAGTCTAGATGGTTAATATAAGCAAGATGGGGGTTGAAAACATTATATTTATCAAAGCGTTCATCGAAGTCACAACCGTTTTCAGAATACACAAACTCACAAAATTTGGCAAATAACCATGAAAAAGCAAGAAAACTTGAAAATGCTTATTTCGTGATTTCCAGTCGATTTTAGACACTTTTAGGTAGTTTTCATTTTTGCAAAACCACTATTCGTTTTAAAGTCTAGATGGTTAATATAAGCTAGATGGGTGTTGAAAACATTATATTTATCAAAGCGTTCATCGAAGTCACAACCGTTTTCAGAATACACAAACTCACAAAATTTGACAAATAGCCATGAAAAAGCAACAAAACTTGAAAATGCTTATTTCGTGATTTCCAGTCGATTTTAGACACTTTTAGGTAGTTTTCATTTTTGCAAAACCACTATTCGTTTTGAAGTCTAGATGGTTAATATAAGCTAGATGGGTGTTGAAAACATTATATTTATCAAAGCGTTCATCGAAGTCACAACCGTTTTCAGAATACACAAACTCATAAAATTTGGCAAATAACCATGAAAAAGCAACAAAACTTGAAAATGCTTATTTCGTGATTTCCAGTCGATTTTAGACACTTTTAGGTAGTTTTCATTTTTGCAAAACCACTATTCGTTTTGAAGTCTAGATGGTTAATATAAGCTAGATGGGTGTTGAAAACATTATATTTATCAAAGCGTTCATCGAAGTCACAACCGTTTTCAGAATACACAAACTCACAAAATTAGGCAAATAACCATGAAAAAGCAACAAAACTTGAAAATGCTTATTTCGTGATTTCCAGTCGATTTTAGATACTTTTAGGTAGTTTTCATTTTTGCAAAACCACTATTCGTTTTGAAGTCTAGATGGTTAATATAAGCTAGATGGGTGTTGAAAACATTATATTTATCAAAGCGTTCATCGAAGTCACAACCGTTTTCAGAAAACACAAACTCACAAAATTTGACAAATAACCATGAAAAAGCAACAAAACTTGAAAATGCTTATTTCGTGATTTCCAGTCGATTTTAGACACTTTTAGGTAGTTTTCATTTTTGCAAAACCACTATTCGTTTTAAAGTTTAGATGGTTAATATAAGCTAGATGGGTGTTGAAAACATTATATTTATCAAAGCGTTCATCGAAGTCATAACCGTTTTCAGAATACACAAACTCACAAAATTTGGCAAATAACCATGAAAAAGCAACAAAACTTGAAAATGCTTATTTCGTGATTTCCAGTCGATTTTAGACACTTTTAGGTAGTTTTCATTTTTGCAAAACCACTATTCGTTTTGAAGTCTAGATGGTTAATATAAGCTAGATGGGTGTTGAAAACATTATATTTATCAAAGCGTTCATCGAAGTCACAACCGTTTTCAGAATACACAAACTCACAAAATTTGGCAAATAACCATGAAAAAGCAACAAAACTTGAAAATGCTTATTTCGTGATTTCCAGTCGATTTTAGACACTTTTAGGTAGTTTTCATTTTTGCAAAACCACTATTCGTTTTGAAGTCTAGATGGTTAATATAAGCAAGATGGGGGTTGAAAACATTATATTTATCAAAGCGTTCATCGAAGTCACAACCGTTTTCAGAATACACAAACTCACAAAATTTGGCAAATAACCATGAAAAAGCAAGAAAACTTGAAAATGCTTATTTCGTGATTTCCAGTCGATTTTAGACACTTTTAGGTAGTTTTCATTTTTGCAAAACCACTATTCGTTTTGAAGTCTAGATGGTTAATATAAGCTAGATGGGTGTTGAAAACATTATATTTATCAAAGCGTTCATCGAAGTCACAACCGTTTTCAGAATACACAAACTCACAAAATTTGGCAAATAACCATGAAAAAGCAACAAAACTTGAAAATGCTTATTTCGTGATTTCCAGTCGATTTTAGACACTTTTAGGTAGTTTTCATTTTTGCAAAACCACTATTCGTTTTAAAGTCTAGATGGTTAATATAAGCTAGATGGGTGTTGAAAACATTATATTTATCAAAGCGTTCATCGAAGTCACAACCGTTTTCAGAATACACAAACTCACAAAATTTGACAAATAGCCATGAAAAAGCAACAAAACTTGAAAATGCTTATTTCGTGATTTCCAGTCGATTTTAGACACTTTTAGGTAGTTTTCATTTTTGCAAAACCACTATTCGTTTTGAAGTCTAGATGGTTAATATAAGCTAGATGGGTGTTGAAAACATTATATTTATCAAAGCGTTCATCGAAGTCACAACCGTTTTCAGAATACACAAACTCATAAAATTTGGCAAATAACCATGAAAAAGCAACAAAACTTGAAAATGCTTATTTCGTGATTTCCAGTCGATTTTAGACACTTTTAGGTAGTTTTCATTTTTGCAAAACCACTATTCGTTTTGAAGTCTAGATGGTTAATATAAGCTAGATGGGTGTTGAAAACATTATATTTATCAAAGCGTTCATCGAAGTCACAACCGTTTTCAGAATACACAAACTCACAAAATTAGGCAAATAACCATGAAAAAGCAACAAAACTTGAAAATGCTTATTTCGTGATTTCCAGTCGATTTTAGACACTTTTAGGTAGTTTTCATTTTTGCAAAACCACTATTCGTTTTGAAGTCTAGATGGTTAATATAAGCTAGATGGGTGTTGAAAACATTATATTTATCAAAGCGTTCATCGAAGTCACAACCGTTTTCAGAAAACACAAACTCACAAAATTTGACAAATAACCATGAAAAAGCAACAAAACTTGAAAATGCTTATTTCGTGATTTCCAGTCGATTTTAGACACTTTTAGGTAGTTTTCATTTTTGCAAAACCACTATTCGTTTTGAAGTCTAGATGGTTAATATAAGCTAGATGGGTGTTGAAAACATTATATTTATCAAAGCGTTCATCGAAGTCACAACCGTTTTCAGAATACACAAACTCACAAAATTTGGCAAATAACCATGAAAAAGCAACAAAACTTGAAAATGCTTATTTCGTGATTTCTAGTCGATTTTAGACACTTTTAGGTAGTTTTCATTTTTGCAAAACCACTATTCGTTTTGAAGTCTAGATGGTTAATATAAGCAAGATGGGGGTTGAAAACATTATATTTATCGAAGAGTTCATCGAAGTCACAACCGTTTCCAGAAAACACAAACTCACAAAATTTGGCAAATAACCATGAAAAAGCAACAAAACTTGAAAATGCTTATTTCGTGATTTCCAGTCGATTTTAGACACTTTTAGGTAGTTTTCATTTTTGCAAAACCACTATTCGTTTTGAAGTCTAGATGGTTAATATAAGCTAGATGGGTGTTGAAAACATTATATTTATCAAAGCGTTCATCGAAGTCACAACCGTTTTCAGAATACACAAACTCACAAAATTTGGCAAATAACCATGAAAAAGCAACAAAACTTGAAAATGCTTACTTCGTGATTTCCAGTCGATTTTAGACACTTTTAGGTAGTTTTCATTTTTGCAAAACCACTATTCGTTTTAAAGTCTAGATGGTTAATATAAGCTAGATGGGTGTTGAAAACATTATATTTATCAAAGCGTTCATCGAAGTCACAACCGTTTTCAGAATACACAAACTCACAAAATTAGGCAAATAACCATGAAAAAGCAACAAAACTTGAAAATGCTTATTTCGTGATTTCCAGTCGATTTTAGACACTTTTAGGTAGTTTTCATTTTTGCAAAACCACTATTCGTTTTGAAGTCTAGATGGTTAATATAAGCTAGATGGGTGTTGAAAACATTATATTTATCAAAGCGTTCATCGAAGTCACAACCGTTTTCAGAATACACAAACTCACAAAATTTGGCAAATAACCATGAAAAAGCAACAAAACTTGAAAATGCTTATTTCGTGATTTCCAGTCGATTTTAGACACTTTTAGGTAGTTTTCATTTTTGCAAAACCACTATTCGTTTTAAAGTCTAGATGGTTAATATAAGCTAGATGGGTGTTGAAAACATTATATTTATCAAAGCGTTCATCGAAGTCACAACCGTTTTCAGAATACACAAACTCACAAAATTTGACAAATAACCATGAAAAAGCAACAAAACTTGAAAATGCTTATTTCGTGATTTCCAGTCGATTTTAGACACTTTTAGGTAGTTTTCATTTTTGCAAAACCACTATTCGTTTTGAAGTCTAGATGGTTAATATAAGCTAGATGGGGGTTGAAAACATTATATTTATCGAAGAGTTCATTGAAGTCACAACCGTTTTCAGAAAACACAAACTCACAAAATTTGGCAAATAACCATGAAAAAGCAACAAAACTTGAAAATGCTTATTTCGTGATTTCCAGTCGATTTTAGACACTTTTAGGTAGTGTTCATTTTTGCAAAACCACTATTCGTTTTGAAGTCTAGATGGTTAATATAAGCTAGATGGGTGTTGAAAACATTATATTTATCAAAGCGTTCATCGAAGTCACAACCGTTTTCAGAATACACAAACTCACAAAATTAGGCAAATAACCATGAAAAAGCAACAAAACTTGAAAATTCTTATTTCGTGATTTCCAGTCGATTTTAGACACTTTTAGGTAGTTTTCATTTTTGCAAAACCACTATTCGTTTTGAAGTCTAGATGGTTAATATAAGCTAGATGGGTGTTGAAAACATTATATTTATCAAAGCGTTCATCGAAGTCACAACCGTTTTCAGAAAACACAAACTCACAAAATTTGGCAAATAACCATGAAAAAGCAACAAAACTTGAAAATGCATATTTCGTGATTTCCAGTCGATTTTAGACACTTTTAGGTAGTTTTCATTTTTGCAAAACCACTATTCGTTGTGAAGTCTAGATGGTTAATATAAGCTAGATGGGTGTTGAAAACATTATATTTATCAAAGCGTTCATCGAAGTCACAACCGTTTTCAGAATACACAAACTCACAAAATTTGGCAAATAACCATGAAAAAGCAACAAAACTTGAAAATGCTTATTTCGTGATTTCTAGTCGATTTTAGACACTTTTAGGTAGTTTTCATTTTTGCAAAACCACTATTCGTTTTGAAGTCTAGATGGTTAATATAAGCAAGATGGGGGTTGAAAACATTATATTTATCGAAGAGTTCATCGAAGTCACAACCGTTTCCAGAAAACACAAACTCACAAAATTTGGCAAATAACCATGAAAAAGCAACAAAACTTGAAAATGCTTATTTCGTGATTTCCAGTCGATTTTAGACACTTTTAGGTAGTTTTCATTTTTGCAAAACCAGTATTCGTTTTAAAGTCTAGATGGTTAATATAAGCTAGATGGGTGTTGAAAACATTATATTTATCAAAGCGTTCATCGAAGTCACAACCGTTTTCAGAATACACAAACTCACAAAATTAGGCAAATAACCATGAAAAAGCAACAAAACTTGAAAATGCTTATTTCATGATTTCCAGTCGATTTTAGACACTTTTAGGTAGTTTTCATTTTTGCAAAACCACTATTCGTTTTGAAGTCTAGATGGTTAATATAAGCTAGATGGGTGTTGAAAACATTATATTTATCAAAGCGTTCATCGAAGTCACAACCGTTTTCAGAATACACAAACTCACAAAATTTGACAAATAACCATGAAAAAGCAACAAAACTTGAAAATGCTTATTTCGTGATTTCCAGTCGATTTTAGACACTTTTAGGTAGTTTTCATTTTTGCAAAACCACTATTCGTTTTGAAGTCTAGATGGTTAATATAAGCTAGATGGGGGTTGAAAACATTATATTTATCAAAGCGTTCATCGAAGTCACAACCGTTTTCAGAAAACACAAACTCACAAAATTTGGCAAATAACCATGAAAAAGCAACAAAACTTGAAAATGCTTATTTCGTGATTTCCAGTCGATTTTAGACACTTTTAGGTAGTTTTCATTTTTGCAAAACCACTATTCGTTTTGAAGTCTAGATGGTTAATATAAGCTAGATGGGTGTTGAAAACATTATATTTATCAAAGCGTTCATCGAAGTCACAACCGTTTTCAGAAAACACAAACTCACAAAATTTGGCAAATAACCATGAAAAAGCAACAAAACTTGAAAATGCTTATTTCGTGATTTCCAGTTGATTTTAGACACTTTTAGGTAGTTTTCATTTTTGCAAAACCACTATTCGTTTTGAAGTCTAGATGGTTAATATAAGCTAGATGGGTGTTGAAAACATTATATTTATCAAAGCGTTCATCGAAGTCACAACCGTTTTCAGAATACACAAACTCACAAAATTTGGCAAATAACCATGAAAAAGCAACAAAACTTGAAAATGCTTATTTCGTGATTTCCAGTCGATTTTAGACACTTTTAGGTAGTTTTCATTTTTGCAAAACCACTATTCGTTTTAAAGTCTAGATGGTTAATATAAGCTAGATGGGTGTTGAAAACATTATATTTATCAAAGCGTTCATCGAAGTCATAACCGTTTTCAGAATACACAAACTCACACAATTTGGCAAATAACCATGAAAAAGCAACAAAACTTGAAAATGCTTATTTCGTGATTTCCAGTCGATTTTAGACACTTTTAGGTAGTTTTCATTTTTGCAAAACCACTATTCGTTTTGAAGTCTAGATGGTTAATATAAGCTAGATGGGTGTTGAAAACATTATATTTATCAAAGCGTTCATCGAAGTCGCAACCGTTTTCAGAATACACAAACTCACAAAATTTGGCAAATAACCATGAAAAAGCAACAAAACTTGAAAATGCTTATTTCGTGATTTCCAGTCGATTTTAGACACTTTTAGGTAGTTTTCATTTTTGCAAAACCACTATTCGTTTTGAAGTCTAGATGGTTAATATAAGCAAGATGGGGGTTGAAAACATTATATTTATCAAAGCGTTCATCGAAGTCACAACCGTTTTCAGAATACACAAACTCACAAAATTAGGCAAATAACCATGAAAAAGCAAGAAAACTTGAAAATGCTTATTTCGTGATTTCCAGTCGATTTTAGACACTTTTAGGTAGTTTTCATTTTTGCAAAACCACTATTCGTTTTGAAGTCTAGATGGTTAATATAAGCTAGATGGGTGTTGAAAACATTATATTTATCAAAGCGTTCATCGAAGTCACAACCGTTTTCAGAATACACAAACTCACAAAATTTGACAAATAACCATGAAAAAGCAACAAAACTTGAAAATGCTTATTTCGTGATTTCCAGTCGATTTTAGACACTTTTAGGTAGTTTTCATTTTTGCAAAACCACTATTCGTTTTGAAGTCTAGATGGTTAATATAAGCTAGATGGGTGTTGAAAACATTATATTTATCAAAGCGTTCATCGAAGTCACAACCGTTTTCAGAAAACACAAACTCACAAAATTTGGCAAATAACCATGAAAAAGCAACAAAACTTGAAAATGCTTATTTCGTGATTTCCAGTCGATTTTAGACACTTTTAGGTAGTTTTCATTTTTGCAAAACCACTATTCGTTTTGAAGTCTAGATGGTTAATATAAGCTAGATGGGTGTTGAAAACATTATATTTATCAAAGCGTTCATCGAAGTCACAACCGTTTTCAGAATACACAAACTCACAAAATTTGACAAATAACCATGAAAAAGCAACAAAACTTGAAAATGCTTATTTCGTGATTTCCAGTCGATTTTAGACACTTTTAGGTAGTTTTCATTTTTGCAAAACCACTATTCGTTTTGAAGTCTAGATGGTTAATATAAGCTAGATGGGGGTTGAAAACATTATATTTATCGAAGAGTTCATTGAAGTCACAACCGTTTTCAGAAAACACAAACTCACAAAATTTGGCAAATAACCATGAAAAAGCAACAAAACTTGAAAATGCTTATTTCGTGATTTCCAGTCGATTTTAGACACTTTTAGGTAGTTTTCATTTTTGCAAAACCACTATTCGTTTTGAAGTCTAGATGGTTAATATAAGCTAGATGGGTGTTGAAAACATTATATTTATCAAAGCGTTCATCGAAGTCACAACCGTTTTCAGAATACACAAACTCATAAAATTTGGCAAATAACCATGAAAAAGCAACAAAACTTGAAAATGCTTATTTCGTGATTTCCAGTCGATTTTAGACACTTTTAGGTAGTGTTCATTTTTGCAAAACCACTATTCGTTTTGAAGTCTAGATGGTTAATATAAGCTAGATGGGTGTTGAAAACATTATATTTATCAAAGCGTTCATCGAAGTCACAACCGTTTTCAGAATACACAAACTCACAAAATTAGGCAAATAACCATGAAAAAGCAACAAAACTTGAAAATGCTTATTTCGTGATTTCCAGTCGATTTTAGACACTTTTAGGTAGTTTTCATTTTTGCAAAACCACTATTCGTTTTGAAGTCTAGATGGTTAATATAAGCTAGATGGGTGTTGAAAACATTATATTTATCAAAGCGTTCATCGAAGTCACAACCGTTTTCAGAAAACACAAACTCACAAAATTTGGCAAATAACCATGAAAAAGCAACAAAACTTGAAAATGCATATTTCGTGATTTCCAGTCGATTTTAGACACTTTTAGGTAGTTTTCATTTTTGCAAAACCACTATTCGTTGTGAAGTCTAGATGGTTAATATAAGCTAGATGGGTGTTGAAAACATTATATTTATCAAAGCGTTCATCGAAGTCACAACCGTTTTCAGAATACACAAACTCACAAAATTTGGCAAATAACCATGAAAAAGCAACAAAACTTGAAAATGCTTATTTCGTGATTTCTAGTCGATTTTAGACACTTTTAGGTAGTTTTCATTTTTGCAAAACCACTATTCGTTTTGAAGTCTAGATGGTTAATATAAGCAAGATGGGGGTTGAAAACATTATATTTATCGAAGAGTTCATCGAAGTCACAACCGTTTCCAGAAAACACAAACTCACAAAATTTGGCAAATAACCATGAAAAAGCAACAAAACTTGAAAATGCTTATTTCGTGATTTCCAGTCGATTTTAGACACTTTTAGGTAGTTTTCATTTTTGCAAAACCACTATTCGTTTTGAAGTCTAGATGGTTAATATAAGCTAGATGGGTGTTGAAAACATTATATTTATCAAAGCGTTCATCGAAGTCACAACCGTTTTCAGAATACACAAACTCACAAAATTTGGCAAATAACCATGAAAAAGCAACAAAACTTGAAAATGCTTATTTCGTGATTTCCAGTCGATTTTAGACACTTTTAGGTAGTTTTCATTTTTGCAAAACCAGTATTCGTTTTAAAGTCTAGATGGTTAATATAAGCTAGATGGGTGTTGAAAACATTATATTTATCAAAGCGTTCATCGAAGTCACAACCGTTTTCAGAATACACAAACTCACAAAATTAGGCAAATAACCATGAAAAAGCAACAAAACTTGAAAATGCTTATTTCATGATTTCCAGTCGATTTTAGACACTTTTAGGTAGTTTTCATTTTTGCAAAACCACTATTCGTTTTGAAGTCTAGATGGTTAATATAAGCTAGATGGGTGTTGAAAACATTATATTTATCAAAGCGTTCATCGAAGTCACAACCGTTTTCAGAATACACAAACTCACAAAATTTGACAAATAACCATGAAAAAGCAACAAAACTTGAAAATGCTTATTTCGTGATTTCCAGTCGATTTTAGACACTTTTAGGTAGTTTTCATTTTTGCAAAACCACTATTCGTTTTGAAGTCTAGATGGTTAATATAAGCTAGATGGGTGTTGAAAACATTATATTTATCAAAGCGTTCATCGAAGTCACAACCGTTTTCAGAAAACACAAACTCACAAAATTTGGCAAATAACCATGAAAAAGCAACAAAACTTGAAAATGCTTATTTCGTGATTTCCAGTCGATTTTAGACACTTTTAGGTAGTTTTCATTTTTGCAAAACCACTATTCGTTTTGAAGTCTAGATGGTTAATATAAGCTAGATGGGTGTTGAAAACATTATATTTATCAAAGCGTTCATCGAAGTCACAACCGTTTTCAGAAAACACAAACTCACAAAATTTGGCAAATAACCATGAAAAAGCAACAAAACTTGAAAATGCTTATTTCGTGATTTCCAGTCGATTTTAGACACTTTTAGGTAGTTTTCATTTTTGCAAAACCACTATTCGTTTTGAAGTCTAGATGGTTAATATAAGCTAGATGGGTGTTGAAAACATTATATTTATCAAAGCGTTCATCGAAGTCACAACCGTTTTCAGAATACACAAACTCACAAAATTTGGCAAATAACCATGAAAAAGCAACAAAACTTGAAAATGCTTATTTCGTGATTTCCAGTCGATTTTAGACACTTTTAGGTAGTTTTCATTTTTGCAAAACCACTATTCGTTTTAAAGTCTAGATGGTTAATATAAGCTAGATGGGTGTTGAAAACATTATATTTATCAAAGCGTTCATCGAAGTCATAACCGTTTTCAGAATACACAAACTCACACAATTTGGCAAATAACCATGAAAAAGCAACAAAACTTGAAAATGCTTATTTCGTGATTTCCAGTCGATTTTAGACACTTTTAGGTAGTTTTCATTTTTGCAAAACCACTATTCGTTTTGAAGTCTAGATGGTTAATATAAGCTAGATGGGTGTTGAAAACATTATATTTATCAAAGCGTTCATCGAAGTCACAACCGTTTTCAGAAAACACAAACTCACAAAATTTGGCAAATAACCATGAAAAAGCAACAAAACTTGAAAATGCTTATTTCGTGATTTCCAGTCGATTTTAGACACTTTTAGGTAGTTTTCATTTTTGCAAAACCACTATTCGTTTTGAAGTCTAGATGGTTAATATAAGCTAGATGGGTGTTGAAAACATTATATTTATCAAAGCGTTCATCGAAGTCACAACCGTTTTCAGAAAACACAAACTCACAAAATTTGGCAAATAACCATGAAAAAGCAACAAAACTTGAAAATGCTTATTTCGTGATTTCCAGTCGATTTTAGACACTTTTAGGTAGTTTTCATTTTTGCAAAACCACTATTCGTTTTGAAGTCTAGATGGTTAATATAAGCTAGATGGGTGTTGAAAACATTATATTTATCAAAGCGTTCATCGAAGTCACAACCGTTTTCAGAATACACAAACTCACAAAATTTGGCAAATAACCATGAAAAAGCAACAAAACTTGAAAATGCTTATTTCGTGATTTCCAGTCGATTTTAGACACTTTTAGGTAGTTTTCATTTTTGCAAAACCACTATTCGTTTTAAAGTCTAGATGGTTAATATAAGCTAGATGGGTGTTGAAAACATTATATTTATCAAAGCGTTCATCGAAGTCATAACCGTTTTCAGAATACACAAGCTCACACAATTTGGCAAATAACCATGAAAAAGCAACAAAACTTGAAAATGCTTATTTCGTGATTTCCAGTCGATTTTAGACACTTTTAGGTAGTTTTCATTTTTGCAAAACCACTATTCGTTTTGAAGTCTAGATGGTTAATATAAGCTAGATGGGTGTTGAAAACATTATATTTATCAAAGCGTTCATCGAAGTCGCAACCGTTTTCAGAATACACAAACTCACAAAATTTGGCAAATAACCATGAAAAAGCAACAAAACTTGAAAATGCTTATTTCGTGATTTCCAGTCGATTTTAGACACTTTTAGGTAGTTTTCATTTTTGCAAAACCACTATTCGTTTTGAAGTCTAGATGGTTAATATAAGCAAGATGGGGGTTGAAAACATTATATTTATCAAAGCGTTCATCGAAGTCACAACCGTTTTCAGAATACACAAACTCACAAAATTAGGCAAATAACCATGAAAAAGCAAGAAAACTTGAAAATGCTTATTTCGTGATTTCCAGTCGATTTTAGACACTTTTAGGTAGTTTTCATTTTTGCAAAACCACTATTCGTTTTGAAGTCTAGATGGTTAATATAAGCTAGATGGGTGTTGAAAACATTATATTTATCAAAGCGTTCATCGAAGTCACAACCGTTTTCAGAATACACAAACTCACAAAATTTGGCAAATAACCATGAAAAAGCAACAAAACTTGAAAATGCTTATTTCGTGATTTCCAGTCGATTTTAGACACTTTTAGGTAGTTTTCATTTTTGCAAAACCACTATTCGTTTTAAAGTCTAGATGGTTAATATAAGCTAGATGGGTGTTGAAAACATTATATTTATCAAAGCGTTCATCGAAGTCACAACCGTTTTCAGAATACACAAACTCACAAAATTTGACAAATAGCCATGAAAAAGCAACAAAACTTGAAAATGCTTATTTCGTGATTTCCAGTCGATTTTAGACACTTTTAGGTAGTTTTCATTTTTGCAAAACCACTATTCGTTTTGAAGTCTAGATGGTTAATATAAGCTAGATGGGTGTTGAAAACATTATATTTATCAAAGCGTTCATCGAAGTCACAACCGTTTTCAGAAAACACAAACTCACAAAATTTGGCAAATAACCATGAAAAAGCAACAAAACTTGAAAATGCTTATTTCGTGATTTCCAGTCGATTTTAGACACTTTTAGGTAGATTTCATTTTTGCAAAACCACTATTCGTTTTGAAGTCTAGATGGTTTATATAAGCTAGATGGGTGTTGAAAACATTATATTTATCAAAGCGTTCATCGAAGTCACAACCGTTTTCAGAATACACAAACTCATAAAATTTGGCAAATAACCATGAAAAAGCAACAAAACTTGAAAATGCTTATTTCGTGATTTCCAGTCGATTTTAGACACTTTTAGGTAGTTTTCATTTTTGCAAAACCACTATTCGTTTTGAAGTCTAGATGGTTAATATAAGCTAGATGGGTGTTGAAAACATTATATTTATCAAAGCGTTCATCGAAGTCACAACCGTTTTCAGAATACACAAACTCACAAAATTAGGCAAATAACCATGAAAAAGCAACAAAACTTGAAAATGCTTATTTCGTGATTTCCAGTCGATTTTAGACACTTTTAGGTAGTTTTCATTTTTGCAAAACCACTATTCGTTTTGAAGTCTAGATGGTTAATATAAGCTAGATGGGTGTTGAAAACATTATATTTATCAAAGCGTTCATCGAAGTCACAACCGTTTTCAGAAAACACAAACTCACAAAATTTGACAAATAACCATGAAAAAGCAACAAAACTTGAAAATGCTTATTTCGTGATTTCCAGTCGATTTTAGACACTTTTAGGTAGTTTTCATTTTTGCAAAACCACTATTTGTTTTGAAGTCTAGATGGTTAATATAAGCTAGATGGGTGTTGAAAACATTATATTTATCAAAGCGTTCATCGAAGTCACAACCGTTTTCAGAATACACAAACTCACAAAATTTGGCAAATAACCATGAAAAAGCAACAAAACTTGAAAATGCTTATTTCGTGATTTCTAGTCGATTTTAGACACTTTTAGGTAGTTTTCATTTTTGCAAAACCACTATTCGTTTTGAAGTCTAGATGGTTAATATAAGCAAGATGGGGGTTGAAAACATTATATTTATCGAAGAGTTCATCGAAGTCACAACCGTTTCCAGAAAACACAAACTCACAAAATTTGGCAAATAACCATGAAAAAGCAACAAAACTTGAAAATGCTTATTTCGTGATTTCCAGTCGATTTTAGACACTTTTAGGTAGTTTTCATTTTTGCAAAACTACTATTCGTTTTGAAGTCTAGATGGTTAATATAAGCTAGATGGGTGTTGAAAACATTATATTTATCAAAGCGTTCATCGAAGTCACAACCGTTTTCAGAATACACAAACTCACAAAATTTGGCAAATAACCATGAAAAAGCAACAAAACTTGAAAATGCTTACTTCGTGATTTCCAGTCGATTTTAGACACTTTTAGGTAGTTTTCATTTTTGCAAAACCACTATTCGTTTTAAAGTCTAGATGGTTAATATAAGCTAGATGGGTGTTGAAAACATTATATTTATCAAAGCGTTCATCGAAGTCACAACCGTTTTCAGAATACACAAACTCACAAAATTAGGCAAATAACCATGAAAAAGCAACAAAACTTGAAAATGCTTATTTCGTGATTTCCAGTCGATTTTAGACACTTTTAGGTAGTTTTCATTTTTGCAAAACCACTATTCGATTTGAAGTCTAGATGGTTTATATAAGCTAGATGGGTGTTGAAAACATTATATTTATCAAAGCGTTCATCGAAGTCACAACCGTTTTCAGAATACACAAACTCATAAAATTTGGCAAATAACCATGAAAAAGCAACAAAACTTGAAAATGCTTATTTCGTGATTTCCAGTCGATTTTAGACACTTTTAGGTAGTTTTCATTTTTGCAAAACCACTATTCGTTTTGAAGTCTAGATGGTTAATATAAGCTAGATGGGTGTTGAAAACATTATATTTATCAAAGCGTTCATCGAAGTCACAACCGTTTTCAGAATACACAAACTCACAAAATTAGGCAAATAACCATGAAAAAGCAACAAAACTTGAAAATGCTTATTTCGTGATTTCCAGTCGATTTTAGACACTTTTAGGTAGTTTTCATTTTTGCAAAACCACTATTCGTTTTGAAGTCTAGATGGTTAATATAAGCTAGATGGGTGTTGAAAACATTATATTTATCAAAGCGTTCATCGAAGTCACAACCGTTTTCAGAAAACACAAACTCACAAAATTTGACAAATAACCATGAAAAAGCAACAAAACTTGAAAATGCTTATTTCGTGATTTCCAGTCGATTTTAGACACTTTTAGGTAGTTTTCATTTTTGCAAAACCACTATTTGTTTTGAAGTCTAGATGGTTAATATAAGCTAGATGGGTGTTGAAAACATTATATTTATCAAAGCGTTCATCGAAGTCACAACCGTTTTCAGAATACACAAACTCACAAAATTTGGCAAATAACCATGAAAAAGCAACAAAACTTGAAAATGCTTATTTCGTGATTTCTAGTCGATTTTAGACACTTTTAGGTAGTTTTCATTTTTGCAAAACCACTATTCGTTTTGAAGTCTAGATGGTTAATATAAGCAAGATGGGGGTTGAAAACATTATATTTATCGAAGAATTCATCGAAGTCACAACCGTTTCCAGAAAACACAAACTCACAAAATTTGGCAAATAACCATGAAAAAGCAACAAAACTTGAAAATGCTTATTTCGTGATTTCCAGTCGATTTTAGACACTTTTAGGTAGTTTTCATTTTTGCAAAACCACTATTCGTTTTAAAGTCTAGATGGTTAATATAAGCTAGATGGGTGTTGAAAACATTATATTTATCAAAGCGTTCATCGAAGTCACAACCGTTTTCAGAATACACAAACTCACAAAATTAGGCAAATAACCATGAAAAAGCAACAAAACTTGAAAATGCTTATTTCGTGATTTCCAGTCGATTTTAGACACTTTTAGGTAGTTTTCATTTTTGCAAAACCACTATTCGTTTTGAAGTCTAGATGGTTAATATAAGCTAGATGGGTGTTGAAAACATTATATTTATCAAAGCGTTCATCGAAGTCACAACCGTTTTCAGAATACACAAACTCACAAAATTTGGCAAATAACCATGAAAAAGCAACAAAACTTGAAAATGCTTATTTCGTGATTTCCAGTCGATTTTAGACACTTTTAGGTAGTTTTCATTTTTGCAAAACCACTATTCGTTTTAAAGTCTAGATGGTTAATATAAGCTAGATGGGTGTTGAAAACATTATATTTATCAAAGCGTTCATCGAAGTCACAACCGTTTTCAGAATACACAAACTCACAAAATTTGACAAATAACCATGAAAAAGCAACAAAACTTGAAAATGCTTATTTCGTGATTTCCAGTCGATTTTAGACACTTTTAGGTAGTTTTCATTTTTGCAAAACCACTATTCGTTTTGAAGTCTAGATGGTTAATATAAGCTAGATGGGTGTTGAAAACATTATATTTATCAAAGCGTTCATCGAAGTCACAACCGTTTTCAGAAAACACAAACTCACAAAATTTGGCAAATAACCATGAAAAAGCAACAAAACTTGAAAATGCTTATTTCGTGATTTCCAGTCGATTTTAGACACTTTTAGGTAGTTTTCATATTTGCAAAACCACTATTCGTTTTGAAGTCTAGATGGTTAATATAAGCTAGATGGGTGTTGAAAACATTATATTTATCAAAGCGTTCATCGAAGTCACAACCGTTTTCAGAATACACAAACTCACAAAATTTGACAAATAACCATGAAAAAGCAACAAAACTTGAAAATGCTTATTTCGTGATTTCCAGTCGATTTTAGACACTTTTAGGTAGTTTTCATTTTTGCAAAACCACTATTCGTTTTGAAGTCTAGATGGTTAATATAAGCTAGATGGGGGTTGAAAACATTATATTTATCGAAGAGTTCATTGAAGTCACAACCGTTTTCAGAAAACACAAACTCACAAAATTTGGCAAATAACCATGAAAAAGCAACAAAACTTGAAAATGCTTATTTCGTGATTTCCAGTCGATTTTAGACACTTTTAGGTAGTTTTCATTTTTGCAAAACCACTATTCGTTTTAAAGTCTAGATGGTTAATATAAGCTAGATGGGTGTTGAAAACATTATATTTATCAAAGCGTTCATCGAAGTCACAACCGTTTTCAGAATACACAAACTCACAAAATTAGGCAAATAACCATGAAAAAGCAACAAAACTTGAAAATGCTTATTTCGTGATTTCCAGTCGATTTTAGACACTTTTAGGTAGTTTTCATTTTTGCAAAACCACTATTCGTTTTGAAGTCTAGATGGTTAATATAAGCTAGATGGGTGTTGAAAACATTATATTTATCAAAGCGTTCATCGAAGTCACAACCGTTTTCAGAATACACAAACTCACAAAATTTGGCAAATAACCATGAAAAAGCAACAAAACTTGAAAATGCTTATTTCGTGATTTCCAGTCGATTTTAGACACTTTTAGGTAGTTTTCATTTTTGCAAAACCACTATTCGTTTTAAAGTCTAGATGGTTAATATAAGCTAGATGGGTGTTGAAAACATTATATTTATCAAAGCGTTCATCGAAGTCACAACCGTTTTCAGAATACACAAACTCACAAAATTTGACAAATAACCATGAAAAAGCAACAAAACTTGAAAATGCTTATTTCGTGATTTCCAGTCGATTTTAGACACTTTTAGGTAGTTTTCATTTTTGCAAAACCACTATTCGTTTTGAAGTCTAGATGGTTAATATAAGCTAGATGGGTGTTGAAAACATTATATTTATCAAAGCGTTCATCGAAGTCACAACCGTTTTCAGAAAACACAAACTCACAAAATTTGGCAAATAACCATGAAAAAGCAACAAAACTTGAAAATGCTTATTTCGTGATTTCCAGTCGATTTTAGACACTTTTAGGTAGTTTTCATATTTGCAAAACCACTATTCGTTTTGAAGTCTAGATGGTTAATATAAGCTAGATGGGTGTTGAAAACATTATATTTATCAAAGCGTTCATCGAAGTCACAACCGTTTTCAGAATACACAAACTCACAAAATTTGACAAATAACCATGAAAAAGCAACAAAACTTGAAAATGCTTATTTCGTGATTTCCAGTCGATTTTAGACACTTTTAGGTAGTTTTCATTTTTGCAAAACCACTATTCGTTTTGAAGTCTAGATGGTTAATATAAGCTAGATGGGGGTTGAAAACATTATATTTATCGAAGAGTTCATTGAAGTCACAACCGTTTTCAGAAAACACAAACTCACAAAATTTGGCAAATAACCATGAAAAAGCAACAAAACTTGAAAATGCTTATTTCGTGATTTCCAGTCGATTTTAGACACTTTTAGGTAGTTTTCATTTTTGCAAAACCACTATTCGTTTTGAAGTCTAGATGGTTAATATAAGCTAGATGGGTGTTGAAAACATTATATTTATCAAAGCGTTCATCGAAGTCACAACCGTTTTCAGAATACACAAACTCATAAAATTTGGCAAATAACCATGAAAAAGCAACAAAACTTGAAAATGCTTATTTCGTGATTTCCAGTCGATTTTAGACACTTTTAGGTAGTGTTCATTTTTGCAAAACCACTATTCGTTTTGAAGTCTAGATGGTTAATATAAGCTAGATGGGTGTTGAAAACATTATATTTATCAAAGCGTTCATCGAAGTCACAACCGTTTTCAGAATACACAAACTCACAAAATTAGGCAAATAACCATGAAAAAGCAACAAAACTTGAAAATGCTTATTTCGTGATTTCCAGTCGATTTTAGACACTTTTAGGTAGTTTTCATTTTTGCAAAACCACTATTCGTTTTGAAGTCTAGATGGTTAATATAAGCTAGATGGGTGTTGAAAACATTATATTTATCAAAGCGTTCATCGAAGTCACAACCGTTTTCAGAAAACACAAACTCACAAAATTTGGCAAATAACCATGAAAAAGCAACAAAACTTGAAAATGCATATTTCGTGATTTCCAGTCGATTTTAGACACTTTTAGGTAGTTTTCATTTTTGCAAAACCACTATTCGTTTTGAAGTCTAGATGGTTAATATAAGCTAGATGGGTGTTGAAAACATTATATTTATCAAAGCGTTCATCGAAGTCACAACCGTTTTCAGAATACACAAAGTCACAAAATTTGGCAAATAACCATGAAAAAGCAACAAAACTTGAAAATGCTTATTTCGTGATTTCCAGTCGATTTTAGACACTTTTAGGTAGTTTTCATTTTTGCAAAACCACTATTCGTTTTGAAGTCTAGATGGTTAATATAAGCTAGATGGGTGTTGAAAACATTATATTTATCAAAGCGTTCATCGAAGTCACAACCGTTTTCAGAATACACAAACTCACAAAATTTGGCAAATAACCATGAAAAAGCAACAAAACTTGAAAATGCTTATTTCGTGATTTCCAGTCGATTTTAGACACTTTTAGGTAGTTTTCATTTTTGCAAAACCAGTATTCGTTTTAAAGTCTAGATGGTTAATATAAGCTAGATGGGTGTTGAAAACATTATATTTATCAAAGCGTTCATCGAAGTCACAACCGTTTTCAGAATACACAAACTCACAAAATTAGGCAAATAACCATGAAAAAGCAACAAAACTTGAAAATGCTTATTTCATGATTTCCAGTCGATTTTAGACACTTTTAGGTAGTTTTCATTTTTGCAAAACCACTATTCGTTTTGAAGTCTAGATGGTTAATATAAGCTAGATGGGTGTTGAAAACATTATATTTATCAAAGCGTTCATCGAAGTCACAACCGTTTTCAGAATACACAAACTCACAAAATTTGACAAATAACCATGAAAAAGCAACAAAACTTGAAAATGCTTATTTCGTGATTTCCAGTCGATTTTAGACACTTTTAGGTAGTTTTCATTTTTGCAAAACCACTATTCGTTTTGAAGTCTAGATGGTTAATATAAGCTAGATGGGTGTTGAAAACATTATATTTATCAAAGCGTTCATCGAAGTCACAACCGTTTTCAGAATACACAAACTCACAAAATTTGGCAAATAACCATGAAAAAGCAACAAAACTTGAAAATGCTTATTTCGTGATTTCCAGTCGATTTTAGACACTTTTAGGTAGTTTTCATTTTTGCAAAACCACTATTCGTTTTAAAGTCTAGATGGTTAATATAAGCTAGATGGGTGTTGAAAACATTATATTTATCAAAGCGTTCATCGAAGTCATAACCGTTTTCAGAATACACAAACTCACACAATTTGGCAAATAACCATGAAAAAGCAACAAAACTTGAAAATGCTTATTTCGTGATTTCCAGTCGATTTTAGACACTTTTAGGTAGTTTTCATTTTTGCAAAACCACTATTCGTTTTGAAGTCTAGATGGTTAATATAAGCTAGATGGGTGTTGAAAACATTATATTTATCAAAGCGTTCATCGAAGTCGCAACCGTTTTCAGAATACACAAACTCACAAAATTTGGCAAATAACCATGAAAAAGCAACAAAACTTGAAAATGCTTATTTCGTGATTTCCAGTCGATTTTAGACACTTTTAGGTAGTTTTCATTTTTGCAAAACCACTATTCGTTTTGAAGTCTAGATGGTTAATATAAGCAAGATGGGGGTTGAAAACATTATATTTATCAAAGCGTTCATCGAAGTCACAACCGTTTTCAGAATACACAAACTCATAAAATTTGGCAAATAACCATGAAAAAGCAACAAAACTTGAAAATGCTTATTTCGTGATTTCCAGTCGATTTTAGACACTTTTAGGTAGTTTTCATTTTTGCAAAACCACTATTCGTTTTGAAGTCTAGATGGTTAATATAAGCTAGATGGGTGTTGAAAACATTATATTTATCAAAGCGTTCATCGAAGTCACAACCGTTTTCAGAATACACAAACTCACAAAATTTGGCAAATAACCATGAAAAAGCAACAAAACTTGAAAATGCTTATTTCGTGATTTCCAGTCGATTTTAGACACTTTTAGGTAGTTTTCATTTTTGCAAAACCACTATTCGTTTTGAAGTCTAGATGGTTAATATAAGCTAGATGGGTGTTGAAAACATTATATTTATCAAAGCGTTCATCGAAGTCACAACCGTTTTCAGAATACACAAACTCACAAAATTATGCAAATAACCATGAAAAAGCAACAAAACTTGAAAATGCTTATTTCGTGATTTCCAGTCGATTTTAGACACTTTTAGGTAGTTTTCATTTTTGCAAAACCACTATTCGTTTTGAAGTCTATATGGTTAATATAAGCTAGATGGGTGTTGAAAACATTATATTTATCAAAGCGTTCATCGAAGTCACAACCGTTTTCAGAATACACAAACTCACAAAATTTGACAAATAACCATGAAAAAGCAACAAAACTTGAAAATGCTTATTTCGTGATTTCCAGTCGATTTTAGACACTTTTAGGTAGTTTTCATTTTTGCAAAACCACTATTCGTTTTGAGGTCTAGATGGTTAATATAAGCTAGATAGGTGTTGAAAACATTATATTTATCAAAGCGTTCATCGAAGTCACAACCGTTTTCAGAAAACACAAACTCACAAAATTTGGCAAATAACCATGAAAAAGCAACAACACTTGAAAATGCTTATTTCGTGATTTCCATTCGATTTTAGACACTTTTAGGTAGTGTTCATTTTTGCAAAACCACTATTCGTTTTGAAGTCTAGATGGTTAATATAAGCTAGATGGGTGTTGAAAACATTATATTTATCAAAGCGTTCATCGAAGTCACAACCGTTTTCAGAATACACAAACTCACAAAATTAGGCAAATAACCATGAAAAAGCAACAAAACTTGAAAATGCTTATTTCGTGATTTCCAGTCGATTTTAGACACTTTTAGGTAGTTTTCATTTTTGCAAAACCACTATTCGTTTTGAAGTCTAGATGGTTAATATAAGCTAGATGGGTGTTGAAAACATTATATTTATCAAAGCGTTCATCGAAGTCACAACCGTTTTCAGAAAACACAAACTCACAAAATTTGGCAAATAACCATGAAAAAGCAACAAAACTTGAAAATGCATATTTCGTGATTTCCAGTCGATTTTAGACACTTTTAGGTAGTTTTCATTTTTGCAAAACCACTATTCGTTTTGAAGTCTAGATGGTTAATATAAGCTAGATGGGTGTTGAAAACATTTTATTTATCAAAGCGTTCATCGAAGTCACAACCGTTTTCAGAATACACAAACTCACAAAATTTGGCAAATAACCATGAAAAAGCAACAAAACTTGAAAATGCTTATTTCGTGATTTCTAGTCGATTTTAGACACTTTTAGGTAGTTTTCATTTTTGCAAAACCACTATTCGTTTTGAAGTCTAAATGGTTAATATAAGCAAGATGGGGGTTGAAAACATTATATTTATCGAAGAGTTCATCGAAGTCACAACCGTTTCCAGAAAACACAAACTCACAAAATTTGGCAAATAACCATGAAAAAGCAACAAAACTTGAAAATGCTTATTTCGTGATTTCCAGTCGATTTTAGACACTTTTAGGTAGTTTTCATTTTTGCAAAACCACTATTCGTTTTGAAGTCTAGATGGTTAATATAAGCTAGATGGGTGTTGAAAACATTATATTTATCAAAGCGTTCATCGAAGTCACAACCGTTTTCAGAAAACACAAACTCACAAAATTTGGCAAATAACCATGAAAAAGCAACAAAACTTGAAAATGCTTATTTCGTGATTTCCAGTCGATTTTAGACACTTTTAGGTAGTTTTCATTTTTGCAAAACCACTATTCGTTTTGAAGTCTAGATGGTTAATATAAGCTAGATGGGTGTTGAAAACATTATATTTATCAAAGCGTTCATCGAAGTCACAACCGTTTTCAGAATACACAAACTCACAAAATTTGGCAAATAACCATGAAAAAGCAACAAAACTTGAAAATGCTTATTTCGTGATTTCCAGTCGATTTTAGACACTTTTAGGTAGTTTTCATTTTTGCAAAACCACTATTCGTTTTAAAGTCTAGATGGTTAATATAAGCTAGATGGGTGTTGAAAACATTATATTTATCAAAGCGTTCATCGAAGTCATAACCGTTTTTAGAATACACAAACTCACACAATTTGGCAAATAACCATGAAAAAGCAACAAAACTTGAAAATGCTTATTTCGTGATTTCCAGTCGATTTTAGACACTTTTAGGTAGTTTTCATTTTTGCAAAACCACTATTCGTTTTGAAGTCTAGATGGTTAATATAAGCTAGATGGGTGTTGAAAACATTATATTTATCAAAGCGTTCATCGAAGTCGCAACCGTTTTCAGAATACACAAACTCACAAAATTTGGCAAATAACCATGAAAAAGCAACAAAACTTGAAAATGCTTATTTCGTGATTTCCAGTCGATTTTAGACACTTTTAGGTAGTTTTCATTTTTGCAAAACCACTATTCGTTTTGAAGTCTAGATGGTTAATATAAGCAAGATGGGGGTTGAAAACATTATATTTATCAAAGCGTTCATCGAAGTCACAACCGTTTTCAGAATACACAAACTCATAAAATTTGGCAAATAACCATGAAAAAGCAACAAAACTTGAAAATGCTTATTTCGTGATTTCCAGTCGATTTTAGACACTTTTAGGTAGTTTTCATTTTTGCAAAACCACTATTCGTTTTGAAGTCTAGATGGTTAATATAAGCTAGATGGGTGTTGAAAACATTATATTTATCAAAGCGTTCATCGAAGTCACAACCGTTTTCAGAATACACAAACTCACAAAATTTGGCAAATAACCATGAAAAAGCAACAAAACTTGAAAATGCTTATTTCGTGATTTCCAGTCGATTTTAGACACTTTTAGGTAGTTTTCATTTTTGCAAAACCACTATTCGTTTGAAGTCTAGATGGTTAATATAAGCTAGATGGGTGTTGAAAACATTATATTTATCAAAGCGTTCATCGAAGTCACAACCGTTTTCAGAATACACAAACTCACAAAATTATGCAAATAACCATGAAAAAGCAACAAAACTTGAAAATGCTTATTTCGTGATTTCCAGTCGATTTTAGACACTTTTAGGTAGTTTTCATTTTTGCAAAACCACTATTCGTTTTGAAGTCTAGATGGTTAATATAAGCTAGATGGGTGTTGAAAACATTATATTTATCAAAGCGTTCATCGAAGTCACAACCGTTTTCAGAATACACAAACTCACAAAATTTGGCAAATAACCATGAAAAAGCAACAAAACTTGAAAATGCTTATTTCGTGATTTCCAGTCGATTTTAGACACTTTTAGGTAGTTTTCATTTTTGCAAAACCACTATTCGTTTTAAAGTCTAGATGGTTAATATAAGCTAGATGGGTGTTGAAAACATTATATTTATCAAAGCGTTCATCGAAGTCATAACCGTTTTCAGAATACACAAACTCACACAATTTGGCAAATAACCATGAAAAAGCAACAAAACTTGAAAATGCTTATTTCGTGATTTCCAGTCGATTTTAGACACTTTTAGGTAGTTTTCATTTTTGCAAAACCACTATTCGTTTTGAAGTCTAGATGGTTAATATAAGCTAGATGGGTGTTGAAAACATTATATTTATCAAAGCGTTCATCGAAGTCGCAACCGTTTTCAGAATACACAAACTCACAAAATTTGGCAAATAACCATGAAAAAGCAACAAAACTTGAAAATGCTTATTTCGTGATTTCCAGTCGATTTTAGACACTTTTAGGTAGTTTTCATTTTTGCAAAACCACTATTCGTTTTGAAGTCTAGATGGTTAATATAAGCAAGATGGGGGTTGAAAACATTATATTTATCAAAGCGTTCATCGAAGTCACAACCGTTTTCAGAATACACAAACTCATAAAATTTGGCAAATAACCATGAAAAAGCAACAAAACTTGAAAATGCTTATTTCGTGATTTCCAGTCGATTTTAGACACTTTTAGGTAGTTTTCATTTTTGCAAAACCACTATTCGTTTTGAAGTCTAGATGGTTAATATAAGCTAGATGGGTGTTGAAAACATTATATTTATCAAAGCGTTCATCGAAGTCACAACCGTTTTCAGAATACACAAACTCACAAAATTTGGCAAATAACCATGAAAAAGCAACAAAACTTGAAAATGCTTATTTCGTGATTTCCAGTCGATTTTAGACACTTTTAGGTAGTTTTCATTTTTGCAAAACCACTATTCGTTTGAAGTCTAGATGGTTAATATAAGCTAGATGGGTGTTGAAAACATTATATTTATCAAAGCGTTCATCGAAGTCACAACCGTTTTCAGAATACACAAACTCACAAAATTATGCAAATAACCATGAAAAAGCAACAAAACTTGAAAATGCTTATTTCGTGATTTCCAGTCGATTTTAGACACTTTTAGGTAGTTTTCATTTTTGCAAAACCACTATTCGTTTTGAAGTCTAGATGGTTAATATAAGCTAGATGGGTGTTGAAAACATTATATTTATCAAAGCGTTCATCGAAGTCACAACCGTTTTCAGAATACACAAACTCACAAAATTTGGCAAATAACCATGAAAAAGCAACAAAACTTGAAAATGCTTATTTCGTGATTTCCAGTCGATTTTAGTCACTTTTAGGTAGTTTTCATTTTTGCAAAACCACTATTCGTTTTGAAGTCTAGATGGTTAATATAAGCTAGATGGGTGTTGAAAACATTATATTTATCAAAGCGTTCATCGAAGTCACAACCGTTTTCAGAATACACAAACTCATAAAATTTGGCAAATAACCATGAAAAAGCAACAAAACTTGAAAATGCTTATTTCGTGATTTCCAGTCGATTTTAGACACTTTTAGGTAGTTTTCATTTTTGCAAAACCACTATTCGTTTTGAAGTCTAGATGGTTAATATAAGCTAGATGGGTGTTGAAAACATTATATTTATCAAAGCGTTCATCGAAGTCACAACCGTTTTCAGAATACACAAACTCACAAAATTAGGCAAATATCTATGAAAAAGCAACAAAACTTGAAAATGCTTATTTCGTGAATTCCAGTCGATTTTAGACACTTTTAGGTAGTTTTCATTTTTGCAAAACCACTATTCGTTTTGAAGTCTAGATGGTTAATATAAGCTAGATGGGTGTTGAAAACATTATATTTATCAAAGCGTTCATCGAAGTCACAACCGTTTTCAGAAAACACAAACTCACAAAATTTGGCAAATAACCATGAAAAAGCAACAAAACTTGAAAATGCTTATTTCGTGATTTCCAGTCGATTTTAGACACTTTTAGGTAGTTTTCATTTTTGCAAAACCACTATTCGTTTTGAAGTCTAGATGGTTAATATAAGCTAGATGGGTGTTGAAAACATTATATTTATCAAAGCGTTCATCGAAGTCACAACCGTTTTCAGAATACACAAACTCACAAAATTTGGCAAATAACCATGAAAAAGCAACAAAACTTGAAAATGCTTATTTCGTGATTTCTAGTCGATTTTAGACACTTTTAGGTAGTTTTCATTTTTGCAAAACCACTATTCGTTTTGAAGTCTAGATGGTTAATATAAGCAAGATGGGGGTTGAAAACATTATATTTATCGAAGAGTTCATCGAAGTCACAACCGTTTCCAGAAAACACAAACTCACAAAATTTGGCAAATAACCATGAAAAAGCAACAAAACTTGAAAATGCTTATTTCGTGATTTCCAGTCGATTTTAGACGCTTTTAGGTAGTTTTCATTTTTGCAAAACCACTATTCGTTTTGAAGTCTAGATGGTTAATATAAGCTAGATAGGTGTTGAAAACATTATATTTATCAAAGCGTTCATCGAAGTCACAACCGTTTTCAGAAAACACAAACTCACAAAATTTGGCAAATAACCATGAAAAAGCAACAACACTTGAAAATGCTTATTTCGTGATTTCCAGTCGATTTTAGACACTTTTAGGTAGTGTTCATTTTTGCAAAACCACTATTCGTTTTGAAGTCTAGATGGTTAATATAAGCTAGATGGGTGTTGAAAACATTATATTTATCAAAGCGTTCATCGAAGTCACAACCGTTTTCAGAATACACAAACTCACAAAATTAGGCAAATAACCATGAAAAAGCAACAAAACTTGAAAATGCTTATTTCGTGATTTCCAGTCGATTTTAGACACTTTTAGGTAGTTTTCATTTTTGCAAAACCACTATTCGTTTTGAAGTCTAGATGGTTAATATAAGCTAGATGGGTGTTGAAAACATTATATTTATCAAAGCGTTCATCGAAGTCACAACCGTTTTCAGAAAACACAAACTCACAAAATTTGGCAAATAACCATGAAAAAGCAACAAAACTTGAAAATGCATATTTCGTGATTTCCAGTCGATTTTAGACACTTTTAGGTAGTTTTCATTTTTGCAAAACCACTATTCGTTTTGAAGTCTAGATGGTTAATATAAGCTAGATGGGTGTTGAAAACATTTTATTTATCAAAGCGTTCATCGAAGTCACAACCGTTTTCAGAATACACAAACTCACAAAATTTGGCAAATAACCATGAAAAAGCAACAAAACTTGAAAATGCTTATTTCGTGATTTCTAGTCGATTTTAGACACTTTTAGGTAGTTTTCATTTTTGCAAAACCACTATTCGTTTTGAAGTCTAAATGGTTAATATAAGCAAGATGGGGGTTGAAAACATTATATTTATCGAAGAGTTCATCGAAGTCACAACCGTTTCCAGAAAACACAAACTCACAAAATTTGGCAAATAACCATGAAAAAGCAACAAAACTTGAAAATGCTTATTTCGTGATTTCCAGTCGATTTTAGACACTTTTAGGTAGTTTTCATTTTTGCAAAACCACTATTCGTTTTGAAGTCTAGATGGTTAATATAAGCTAGATGGGTGTTGAAAACATTATATTTATCAAAGCGTTCATCGAAGTCACAACCGTTTTCAGAATACACAAACTCACAAAATTAGGCAAATAACCATGAAAAAGCAACAAAACTTGAAAATGCTTATTTCGTGATTTCCAGTCGATTTTAGACACTTTTAGGTAGTTTTCATTTTTGCAAAACCACTATTCGTTTTAAAGTCTAGATGGTTAATATAAGCTAGATGGGTGTTGAAAACATTATATTTATCAAAGCGTTCATCGAAGTCACAACCGTTTTCAGAATACACAAACTCACAAAATTAGGCAAATAACCATGAAAAAGCAACAAAACTTGAAAATGCTTATTTCATGATTTCCAGTCGATTTTAGACACTTTTAGGTAGTTTTCATTTTTGCAAAACCACTATTCGTTTTGAAGTCTAGATGGTTAATATAAGCTAGATGGGTGTTGAAAACATTATATTTATCAAAGCGTTCATCGAAGTCACAACCGTTTTCAGAATACACAAACTCACAAAATTTGACAAATAACCATGAAAAAGCAACAAAACTTGAAAATGCTTATTTCGTGATTTCCAGTCGATTTTAGACACTTTTAGGTAGTTTTCATTTTTGCAAAACCACTATTCGTTTTGAAGTCTAGATGGTTAATATAAGCTAGATGGGTGTTGAAAACATTATATTTATCAAAGCGTTCATCGAAGTCACAACCGTTTTCAGAAAACACAAACTCACAAAATTTGGCAAATAACCATGAAAAAGCAACAAAACTTGAAAATGCTTATTTCGTGATTTCCAGTCGATTTTAGACACTTTTAGGTAGTTTTCATTTTTGCAAAACCACTATTCGTTTTGAAGTCTAGATGGTTAATATAAGCTAGATGGGTGTTGAAAACATTATATTTATCAAAGCGTTCATCGAAGTCACAACCGTTTTCAGAATACACAAACTCACAAAATTTGGCAAATAACCATGAAAAAGCAACAAAACTTGAAAATGCTTATTTCGTGATTTCCAGTCGATTTTAGACACTTTTAGGTAGTTTTCATTTTTGCAAAACCACTATTCGTTTTGAAGTCTAGATGGTTAATATAAGCTAGATGGGTGTTGAAAACATTATATTTATCAAAGCGTTCATCGAAGTCGCAACCGTTTTCAGAATACACAAACTCACAAAATTTGGCAAATAACCATGAAAAAGCAACAAAACTTGAAAATGCTTATTTCGTGATTTCCAGTCGATTTTAGACACTTTTAGGTAGTTTTCATTTTTGCAAAACCACTATTCGTTTTAAAGTCTAGATGGTTAATATAAGCTAGATGGGTGTTGAAAACATTATATTTATCAAAGCGTTCATCGAAGTCATAACCGTTTTCAGAAAACACAAACTCACAAAATTTGGCAAATGACCATGAAAAAGCAACAAAACTTGAAAATGCATATTTCGTGATTTCCAGTCGATTTTAGACACTTTTAGGTAGTTTTCATTTTTGCAAAACCACTATTCGTTTTGAAGTCTAGATGGTTAATATAAGCTAGATGGGTGTTGAAAACATTTTATTTATCAAAGCGTTCATCGAAGTCACAACCGTTTTCAGAATACACAAACTCACAAAATTTGGCAAATAACCATGAAAAAGCAACAAAACTTGAAAATGCTTATTTCGTGATTTCTAGTCGATTTTAGACACTTTTAGGTAGTTTTCATTTTTGCAAAACCACTATTCGTTTTGAAGTCTAAATGGTTAATATAAGCAAGATGGGGGTTGAAAACATTATATTTATCGAAGAGTTCATCGAAGTCACAACCGTTTCCAGAAAACACAAACTCACAAAATTTGGCAAATAACCATGAAAAAGCAACAAAACTTGAAAATACTTATTTCGTGATTTCCAGTCGATTTTAGACACTTTTAGGTAGTTTTCATTTTTGCAAAACCACTATTCGTTTTGAAGTCTAGATGGTTAATATAAGCTAGATGGGTTTTGAAAACATTATATTTATCAAAGCGTTCATCGAAGTCACAACCGTTTTCAGAATACACAAACTCACAAAATTTGGCAAATAACCATGAAAAAGCAACAAAACTTGAAAATGCTTATTTCGTGATTTCCAGTCGATTTTAGACACTTTTAGGTAGTTTTCATTTTTGCAAAACCACTATTCGTTTTAAAGTCTAGATGGTTAATATAAGCTAGATGGGTGTTGAAAACATTATATTTATCAAAGCGTTCATCGCAGTCACAACCGTTTTCAGAATACACAAACTCACAAAATTAGGCAAATAACCATGAAAAAGCAACAAAACTTGAAAATGCTTATTTCATGATTTCCAGTCGATTTTAGACACTTTTAGGTAGTTTTCATTTTTGCAAAACCACTATTCGTTTTGAAGTCTAGATGGTTAATATAAGCTAGATGGGTGTTGAAAACATTATATTTATCAAAGCGTTCATCGAAGTCACAACCGTTTTCAGAATACACAAACTCACAAAATTTGACAAATAACCATGAAAAAGCAACAAAACTTGAAAATGCTTATTTCGTGATTTCCAGTCGATTTTAGACACTTTTAGGTAGTTTTCATTTTTGCAAAACCACTATTCGTTTTGAAGTCTAGATGGTTAATATAAGCTAGATGGGTGTTGAAAACATTATATTTATCAAAGCGTTCATCGAAGTCACAACCGTTTTCAGAAAACACAAACTCACAAAATTTGGCAAATAACCATGAAAAAGCAACAAAACTTGAAAATGCTTATTTCGTGATTTCCAGTCGATTTTAGACACTTTTAGGTAGTTTTCATTTTTGCAAAACCACTATTCGTTTTAAAGTCTAGATGGTTAATATAAGCTAGATGGGTGTTGAAAACATTATATTTATCAAAGCGTTCATCGAAGTCATAACCGTTTTCAGAATACACAAACTCACACAATTTGGCAAATAACCATGAAAAAGCAACAAAACTTGAAAATGCTTATTTCGTGATTTCCAGTCGATTTTAGACACTTTTAGGTAGTTTTCATTTTTGCAAAACCACTATTCGTTTTGAAGTCTAGATGGTTAATATAAGCTAGATGGGTGTTGAAAACATTATATTTATCAAAGCGTTCATCGAAGTCACAACCGTTTTCAGAAAACACAAACTCACAAAATTTGGCAAATAACCATGAAAAAGCAACAAAACTTGAAAATGCTTATTTCGTGATTTCCAGTCGATTTTAGACACTTTTAGGTAGTTTTCATTTTTGCAAAACCACTATTCGTTTTGAAGTCTAGATGGTTAATATAAGCTAGATGGGTGTTGAAAACATTATATTTATCAAAGCGTTCATCGAAGTCACAACCGTTTTCAGAATACACAAACTCACAAAATTTGGCAAATAACCATGAAAAAGCAACAAAACTTGAAAATGCTTATTTCGTGATTTCCAGTCGATTTTAGACACTTTTAGGTAGTTTTCATTTTTGCAAAACCACTATTCGTTTTGAAGTCTAGATGGTTAATATAAGCTAGATGGGTGTTGAAAACATTATATTTATCAAAGCGTTCATCGAAGTCGCAACCGTTTTCAGAATACACAAACTCACAAAATTTGGCAAATAACCATGAAAAAGCAACAAAACTTGAAAATGCTTATTTCGTGATTTCCAGTCGATTTTAGACACTTTTAGGTAGTTTTCATTTTTGCAAAACCACTATTCGTTTTAAAGTCTAGATGGTTAATATAAGCTAGATGGGTGTTGAAAACATTATATTTATCAAAGCGTTCATCGAAGTCATAACCGTTTTCAGAAAACACAAACTCACAAAATTTGGCAAATGACCATGAAAAAGCAACAAAACTTGAAAATGCATATTTCGTGATTTCCAGTCGATTTTAGACACTTTTAGGTAGTTTTCATTTTTGCAAAACCACTATTCGTTTTGAAGTCTAGATGGTTAATATAAGCTAGATGGGTGTTGAAAACATTTTATTTATCAAAGCGTTCATCGAAGTCACAACCGTTTTCAGAATACACAAACTCACAAAATTTGGCAAATAACCATGAAAAAGCAACAAAACTTGAAAATGCTTATTTCGTGATTTCTAGTCGATTTTAGACACTTTTAGGTAGTTTTCATTTTTGCAAAACCACTATTCGTTTTGAAGTCTAAATGGTTAATATAAGCAAGATGGGGGTTGAAAACATTATATTTATCGAAGAGTTCATCGAAGTCACAACCGTTTCCAGAAAACACAAACTCACAAAATTTGGCAAATAACCATGAAAAAGCAACAAAACTTGAAAATACTTATTTCGTGATTTCCAGTCGATTTTAGACACTTTTAGGTAGTTTTCATTTTTGCAAAACCACTATTCGTTTTGAAGTCTAGATGGTTAATATAAGCTAGATGGGTTTTGAAAACATTATATTTATCAAAGCGTTCATCGAAGTCACAACCGTTTTCAGAATACACAAACTCACAAAATTTGGCAAATAACCATGAAAAAGCAACAAAACTTGAAAATGCTTATTTCGTGATTTCCAGTCGATTTTAGACACTTTTAGGTAGTTTTCATTTTTGCAAAACCACTATTCGTTTTAAAGTCTAGATGGTTAATATAAGCTAGATGGGTGTTGAAAACATTATATTTATCAAAGCGTTCATCGCAGTCACAACCGTTTTCAGAATACACAAACTCACAAAATTAGGCAAATAACCATGAAAAAGCAACAAAACTTGAAAATGCTTATTTCATGATTTCCAGTCGATTTTAGACACTTTTAGGTAGTTTTCATTTTTGCAAAACCACTATTCGTTTTGAAGTCTAGATGGTTAATATAAGCTAGATGGGTGTTGAAAACATTATATTTATCAAAGCGTTCATCGAAGTCACAACCGTTTTCAGAATACACAAACTCACAAAATTTGACAAATAACCATGAAAAAGCAACAAAACTTGAAAATGCTTATTTCGTGATTTCCAGTCGATTTTAGACACTTTTAGGTAGTTTTCATTTTTGCAAAACCACTATTCGTTTTGAAGTCTAGATGGTTAATATAAGCTAGATGGGTGTTGAAAACATTATATTTATCAAAGCGTTCATCGAAGTCACAACCGTTTTCAGAAAACACAAACTCACAAAATTTGGCAAATAACCATGAAAAAGCAACAAAACTTGAAAATGCTTATTTCGTGATTTCCAGTCGATTTTAGACACTTTTAGGTAGTTTTCATTTTTGCAAAACCACTATTCGTTTTAAAGTCTAGATGGTTAATATAAGCTAGATGGGTGTTGAAAACATTATATTTATCAAAGCGTTCATCGAAGTCATAACCGTTTTCAGAATACACAAACTCACACAATTTGGCAAATAACCATGAAAAAGCAACAAAACTTGAAAATGCTTATTTCGTGATTTCCAGTCGATTTTAGACACTTTTAGGTAGTTTTCATTTTTGCAAAACCACTATTCGTTTTGAAGTCTAGATGGTTAATATAAGCTAGATGGGTGTTGAAAACATTATATTTATCAAAGCGTTCATCGAAGTCGCAACCGTTTTCAGAATACACAAACTCACAAAATTTGGCAAATAACCATGAAAAAGCAACAAAACTTGAAAATGCTTATTTCGTGATTTCCAGTCGATTTTAGACACTTTTAGGTAGTTTTCATTTTTGCAAAACCACTATTCGTTTTAAAGTCTAGATGGTTAATATAAGCTAGATGGGTGTTGAAAACATTATATTTATCAAAGCGTTCATCGAAGTCATAACCGTTTTCAGAAAACACAAACTCACAAAATTTGGCAAATGACCATGAAAAAGCAACAAAACTTGAAAATGCTTATTTCGTGATTTCCAGTCGATTTTAGACACTTTTAGGTAGTTTTCATTTTTGCAAAACCACTATTCGTTTTGAAGTCTAGATGGTTAATATAAGCTAGATGGGTGTTGAAAACATTATATTTATCAAAGCGTTCATCGAAGTCACAACCGTTTTCAGAAAACACAAACTCACAAAATTTGGCAAATAACCATGAAAAAGCAACAAAACTTGAAAATGCTTATTTCGTGATTTCCAGTCGATTTTAGACACTTTTAGGTAGTTTTCATTTTTGCAAAACCACTATTCGTTTTGAAGTCTAGATGGTTAATATAAGCTAGATGGGTGTTGAAAACATTATATTTATCAAAGCGTTCATCGAAGTCACAACCGTTTTCAGAATACACAAACTCACAAAATTTGGCAAATAACCATGAAAAAGCAACAAAACTTGAAAATGCTTATTTCGTGATTTCCAGTCGATTTTAGACACTTTTAGGTAGTTTTCATTTTTGCAAAACCACTATTCGTTTTGAAGTCTAGATGGTTAATATAAGCTAGATGGGTGTTGAAAACATTATATTTATCAAAGCGTTCATCGAAGTCGCAACCGTTTTCAGAATACACAAACTCACAAAATTTGGCAAATAACCATGAAAAAGCAACAAAACTTGAAAATGCTTATTTCGTGATTTCCAGTCGATTTTAGACACTTTTAGGTAGTTTTCATTTTTGCAAAACCACTATTCGTTTTAAAGTCTAGATGGTTAATATAAGCTAGATGGGTGTTGAAAACATTATATTTATCAAAGCGTTCATCGAAGTCATAACCGTTTTCAGAAAACACAAACTCACAAAATTTGGCAAATGACCATGAAAAAGCAACAAAACTTGAAAATGCATATTTCGTGATTTCCAGTCGATTTTAGACACTTTTAGGTAGTTTTCATTTTTGCAAAACCACTATTCGTTTTGAAGTCTAGATGGTTAATATAAGCTAGATGGGTGTTGAAAACATTTTATTTATCAAAGCGTTCATCGAAGTCACAACCGTTTTCAGAATACACAAACTCACAAAATTTGGCAAATAACCATGAAAAAGCAACAAAACTTGAAAATGCTTATTTCGTGATTTCTAGTCGATTTTAGACACTTTTAGGTAGTTTTCATTTTTGCAAAACCACTATTCGTTTTGAAGTCTAAATGGTTAATATAAGCAAGATGGGGGTTGAAAACATTATATTTATCGAAGAGTTCATCGAAGTCACAACCGTTTCCAGAAAACACAAACTCACAAAATTTGGCAAATAACCATGAAAAAGCAACAAAACTTGAAAATACTTATTTCGTGATTTCCAGTCGATTTTAGACACTTTTAGGTAGTTTTCATTTTTGCAAAACCACTATTCGTTTTGAAGTCTAGATGGTTAATATAAGCTAGATGGGTTTTGAAAACATTATATTTATCAAAGCGTTCATCGAAGTCACAACCGTTTTCAGAATACACAAACTCACAAAATTTGGCAAATAACCATGAAAAAGCAACAAAACTTGAAAATGCTTATTTCGTGATTTCCAGTCGATTTTAGACACTTTTAGGTAGTTTTCATTTTTGCAAAACCACTATTCGTTTTAAAGTCTAGATGGTTAATATAAGCTAGATGGGTGTTGAAAACATTATATTTATCAAAGCGTTCATCGCAGTCACAACCGTTTTCAGAATACACAAACTCACAAAATTAGGCAAATAACCATGAAAAAGCAACAAAACTTGAAAATGCTTATTTCATGATTTCCAGTCGATTTTAGACACTTTTAGGTAGTTTTCATTTTTGCAAAACCACTATTCGTTTTGAAGTCTAGATGGTTAATATAAGCTAGATGGGTGTTGAAAACATTATATTTATCAAAGCGTTCATCGAAGTCACAACCGTTTTCAGAATACACAAACTCACAAAATTTGACAAATAACCATGAAAAAGCAACAAAACTTGAAAATGCTTATTTCGTGATTTCCAGTCGATTTTAGACACTTTTAGGTAGTTTTCATTTTTGCAAAACCACTATTCGTTTTGAAGTCTAGATGGTTAATATAAGCTAGATGGGTGTTGAAAACATTATATTTATCAAAGCGTTCATCGAAGTCACAACCGTTTTCAGAAAACACAAACTCACAAAATTTGGCAAATAACCATGAAAAAGCAACAAAACTTGAAAATGCTTATTTCGTGATTTCCAGTCGATTTTAGACACTTTTAGGTAGTTTTCATTTTTGCAAAACCACTATTCGTTTTAAAGTCTAGATGGTTAATATAAGCTAGATGGGTGTTGAAAACATTATATTTATCAAAGCGTTCATCGAAGTCATAACCGTTTTCAGAATACACAAACTCACACAATTTGGCAAATAACCATGAAAAAGCAACAAAACTTGAAAATGCTTATTTCGTGATTTCCAGTCGATTTTAGACACTTTTAGGTAGTTTTCATTTTTGCAAAACCACTATTCGTTTTGAAGTCTAGATGGTTAATATAAGCTAGATGGGTGTTGAAAACATTATATTTATCAAAGCGTTCATCGAAGTCGCAACCGTTTTCAGAATACACAAACTCACAAAATTTGGCAAATAACCATGAAAAAGCAACAAAACTTGAAAATGCTTATTTCGTGATTTCCAGTCGATTTTAGACACTTTTAGGTAGTTTTCATTTTTGCAAAACCACTATTCGTTTTAAAGTCTAGATGGTTAATATAAGCTAGATGGGTGTTGAAAACATTATATTTATCAAAGCGTTCATCGAAGTCATAACCGTTTTCAGAAAACACAAACTCACAAAATTTGGCAAATGACCATGAAAAAGCAACAAAACTTGAAAATGCTTATTTCGTGATTTCCAGTCGATTTTAGACACTTTTAGGTAGTTTTCATTTTTGCAAAACCACTATTCGTTTTGAAGTCTAGATGGTTAATATAAGCTAGATGGGTGTTGAAAACATTATATTTATCAAAGCGTTCATCGAAGTCGCAACCGTTTTCAGAATACACAAACTCACAAAATTTGGCAAATAACCATGAAAAAGCAACAAAACTTGAAAATGCTTATTTCGTGATTTCCAGTCGATTTTAGACACTTTTAGGTAGTTTTCATTTTTGCAAAACCACTATTCGTTTTAAAGTCTAGATGGTTAATATAAGCTAGATGGGTGTTGAAAACATTATATTTATCAAAGCGTTCATCGAAGTCATAACCGTTTTCAGAATACACAAACTCACAAAATTTGGCAAATAACCATGAAAAAGCAACAAAACTTGAAAATGCTTATTTCGTGATTTCCAGTCGATTTTAGACACTTTTAGGTAGTTTTCATTTTTGCAAAACCACTATTCGTTTTGAAGTCTAGATGGTTAATATAAGCTAGATGGGTGTTGAAAACATTATATTTATCAAAGCGTTCATCGAAGTCACAACCGTTTTCAGAATACACAAACTGATAAAATTTGGCAAATAACCATGAAAAAGCAACAAAACTTGAAAATGCTTATTTCGTGATTTCCAGTCGATTTTAGACACTTTTAGGTAGTTTTCATTTTTGCAAAACCACTATTCGTTTTGAAGTCTAGATGGTTAATATAAGCTAGATGGGTGTTGAAAACATTATATTTATCAAAGCGTTCATCGAAGTCACAACCGTTTTCAGAATACACAAACTCACAAAATTTGGCAAATAACCATGAAAAAGCAACAAAACTTGAAAATGCTTATTTCGTGATTTCCAGTCGATTTTAGACACTTTTAGGTAGTTTTCATTTTTGCAAAACCACTATTCGTTTTGAAGTCTAGATGGTTAATATAAGCTAGATGGGTGTTGAAAACATTATATTTATCAAAGCGTTCATCGAAGTCACAACCGTTTTCAGAATACACAAACTCACAAAATTATGCAAATAACCATGAAAAAGCAACAAAACTTGAAAATGCTTATTTCGTGATTTCCAGTCGATTTTAGACACTTTTAGGTAGTTTTCATTTTTGCAAAACCACTATTCGTTTTGAAGTCTAGATGGTTAATATAAGCTAGATGGGTGTTGAAAACATTATATTTATCAAAGCGTTCATCGAAGTCACAACCGTTTTCAGAATACACAAACTCACAAAATTTGGCAAATAACCATGAAAAAGCAACAAAACTTGAAAATGCTTATTTCGTGATTTCCAGTCGATTTTAGACACTTTTAGGTAGTTTTCATTTTTGCAAAACCACTATTCGTTTTGAAGTCTAGATGGTTAATATAAGCTAGATAGGTGTTGAAAACATTATATTTATCAAAGCGTTCATCGAAGTCACAACCGTTTTCAGAATACACAAACTCACAAAATTAGGCAAATAACCATGAAAAAGCAACAAAACTTGAAAATGCTTATTTCGTGATTTCCAGTCGATTTTAGACACTTTTAGGTAGTTTTCATTTTTGCAAAACCACTATTCGTTTTGAAGTCTAGATGGTTAATATAAGCAAGATGGGGGTTGAAAACATTATATTTATCGAAGAGTTCATCGAAGTCACAACCGTTTCCAGAAAACACAAACTCACAAAATTTGGCAAATAACCATGAAAAAGCAACAAAACTTGAAAATGCTTATTTCGTGATTTCCAGTCGATTTTAGACACTTTTAGGTAGTTTTCATTTTTGCAAAACCACTATTCGTTTTGAAGTCTAGATGGTTAATATAAGCTAGATGGGTGTTGAAAACATTATATTTATCAAAGCGTTCATCGAAGTCACAACCGTTTTCAGAATACACAAACTCACAAAATTTGGCAAATAACCATGAAAAAGCAACAAAACTTGAAAATGCTTATTTCGTGATTTCCAGTCGATTTTAGACACTTTTAGGTAGTTTTAATTTTTGCAAAACCACTATTCGTTTTAAAGTCTAGATGGTTAATATAAGCTAGATGGGTGTTGAAAACATTATATTTATCAAAGCGTTCATCGAAGTCACAACCGTTTTCAGAATACACAAACTCACAAAATTAGGCAAATAACCATGAAAAAGCAACAAAACTTGAAAATGCTTATTTCATGATTTCCAGTCGATTTTAGACACTTTTAGGTAGTTTTCATTTTTGCAAAACCACTATTCGTTTTGAAGTCTAGATGGTTAATATAAGCTAGATGGGTGTTGAAAACATTATATTTATCAAAGCGTTCATCGAAGTCACAACCGTTTTCAGAATACACAAACTCACAAAATTTGACAAATAACCATGAAAAAGCAACAAAACTTGAAAATGCTTATTTCGTGATTTCCAGTCGATTTTAGACACTTTTAGGTAGTTTTCATTTTTGCAAAACCACTATTCGTTTTGAAGTCTAGATGGTTAATATAAGCAAGAGGGGGGTTGAAAACATTATATTTATCGAAGAGTTCATCGAAGTCACAACCGTTTCCAGAAAACACAAACTCACAAAATTTGGCAAATAACCATGAAAAAGCAACAAAACTTGAAAATGCTTATTTCGTGATTTCCAGTCGATTTTAGACACTTTTAGGTAGTTTTCATTTTTGCAAAACCACTATTCGTTTTGAAGTCTAGATGGTTAATATAAGCAAGATGGGGGTTGAAAACATTATATTTATCAAAGCGTTCATCGAAGTCACAAACGTTTTCAGAATACACAAACTCATAAAATTTGGCAAATAACCATGAAAAAGCAACAAAACTTGAAAATGCTTATTTCGTGATTTCCAGTCGATTTTAGACACTTTTAGGTAGTTTTCATTTTTGCAAAACCACTATTCGTTTTGAAGTCTAGATGGTTAATATAAGCTAGATGGGTGTTGAAAACATTATATTTATCAAAGCGTTCATCGAAGTCACAACCGTTTTCAGAATACACAAACTCACAAAATTTGGCAAATAACCATGAAAAAGCAACAAAACTTGAAAATGCTTATTTCGTGATTTCCAGTCGATTTTAGACACTTTTAGGTAGTTTTCATTTTTGCAAAACCACTATTCGTTTGAAGTCTAGATGGTTAATATAAGCTAGATGGGTGTTGAAAACATTATATTTATCAAAGCGTTCATCGAAGTCACAACCGTTTTCAGAATACACAAACTCACAAAATTATGCAAATAACCATGAAAAAGCAACAAAACTTGAAAATGCTTATTTCGTGATTTCCAGTCGATTTTACACTCTTTTAGGTAGTTTTCATTTTTGCAAAACCACTATTCGTTTTGAAGTCTAGATGGTTAATATAAGCTAGATGGGTGTTGAAAACATTATATTTATCAAAGCGTTCATCGAAGTCACAACCGTTTTCAGAATACACAAACTCACAAAATTTGGCAAATAACCATGAAAAAGCAACAAAACTTGAAAATGCTTATTTCGTGATTTCCAGTCGATTTTAGACACTTTTAGGTAGTTTTCATTTTTGCAAAACCACTATTCGTTTTAAAGTCTAGATGGTTAATATAAGCTAGATGGGTGTTGAAAACATTATATTTATCAAAGCGTTCATCGAAGTCATAACCGTTTTCAGAATACACAAACTCACACAATTTGGCAAATAACCATGAAAAAGCAACAAAACTTGAAAATGCTTATTTCGTGATTTCCAGTCGATTTTAGACACTTTTAGGTAGTTTTCATTTTTGCAAAACCACTATTCGTTTTGAAGTCTAGATGGTTAATATAAGCTAGATGGGTGTTGAAAACATTATATTTATCAAAGCGTTCATCGAAGTCGCAACCGTTTTCAGAATACACAAACTCACAAAATTTGGCAAATAACCATGAAAAAGCAACAAAACTTGAAAATGCTTATTTCGTGATTTCCAGTCGATTTTAGACACTTTTAGGTAGTTTTCATTTTTGCAAAACCACTATTCGTTTTGAAGTCTAGATGGTTAATATAAGCAAGATGGGGGTTGAAAACATTATATTTATCAAAGCGTTCATCGAAGTCACAACCGTTTTCAGAATACACAAACTCATAAAATTTGGCAAATAACCATGAAAAAGCAACAAAACTTGAAAATGCTTATTTCGTGATTTCCAGTCGATTTTAGACACTTTTAGGTAGTTTTCATTTTTGCAAAACCACTATTCGTTTTGAAGTCTAGATGGTTAATATAAGCTAGATGGGTGTTGAAAACATTATATTTATCAAAGCGTTCATCGAAGTCACAACCGTTTTCAGAATACACAAACTCACAAAATTTGGCAAATAACCATGAAAAAGCAACAAAACTTGAAAATGCTTATTTCGTGATTTCCAGTCGATTTTAGACACTTTTAGGTAGTTTTCATTTTTGCAAAACCACTATTCGTTTGAAGTCTAGATGGTTAATATAAGCTAGATGGGTGTTGAAAACATTATATTTATCAAAGCGTTCATCGAAGTCACAACCGTTTTCAGAATACACAAACTCACAAAATTATGCAAATAACCATGAAAAAGCAACAAAACTTGAAAATGCTTATTTCGTGATTTCCAGTCGATTTTAGACACTTTTAGGTAGTTTTCATTTTTGCAAGACCACTATTCGTTTTGAAGTCTATATGGTTAATATAAGCTAGATGGGTGTTGAAAACATTATATTTATCAAAGCGTTCATCGAAGTCACAACCGTTTTCAGAATACACAAACTCACAAAATTTGACAAATAACCATGAAAAAGCAACAAAACTTGAAAATGCTTATTTCGTGATTTCCAGTCGATTTTAGACACTTTTAGGTAGTTTTCATTTTTGCAAAACCACTATTCGTTTTGAAGTCTAGATGGTTAATATAAGCTAGATAGGTGTTGAAAACATTATATTTATCAAAGCGTTCATCGAAGTCACAACCGTTTTCAGAAAACACAAACTCACAAAATTTGGCAAATAACCATGAAAAAGCAACAACACTTGAAAATGCTTTTTCGTGATTTCCAGTCGATTTTAGACACTTTTAGGTAGTGTTCATTTTTGCAAAACCACTATTCGTTTTGAAGTCTAGATGGTTAATATAAGCTAGATGGGTGTTGAAAACATTATATTTATCAAAGCGTTCATCGAAGTCACAACCGTTTTCAGAATACACAAACTCACAAAATTAGGCAAATAACCATGAAAAAGCAACAAAACTTGAAAATGCTTATTTCGTGATTTCCAGTCGATTTTAGACACTTTTAGGTAGTTTTCATTTTTGCAAAACCACTATTCGTTTTGAAGTCTAGATGGTTAATATAAGCTAGATGGGTGTTGAAAACATTATATTTATCAAAGCGTTCATCGAAGTCACAACCGTTTTCAGAAAACACAAACTCACAAAATTTGGCAAATAACCATGAAAAAGCAACAACACTTGAAAATGCTTTTTCGTGATTTCCAGTCGATTTTAGACACTTTTAGGTAGTGTTCATTTTTGCAAAACCACTATTCGTTTTGAAGTCTAGATGGTTAATATAAGCTAGATGGGTGTTGAAAACATTATATTTATCAAAGCGTTCATCGAAGTCACAACCGTTTTCAGAATACACAAACTCACAAAATTAGGCAAATAACCATGAAAAAGCAACAAAACTTGAAAATGCTTATTTCGTGATTTCCAGTCGATTTTAGACACTTTTAGGTAGTTTTCATTTTTGCAAAACCACTATTCGTTTTGAAGTCTAGATGGTTAATATAAGCTAGATGGGTGTTGAAAACATTATATTTATCAAAGCGTTCATCGAAGTCACAACCGTTTTCAGAAAACACAAACTCACAAAATTTGGCAAATAACCATGAAAAAGCAACAAAACTTGAAAATGCATATTTCGTGATTTCCAGTCGATTTTAGACACTTTTAGGTAGTTTTCATTTTTGCAAAACCACTATTCGTTTTGAAGTCTAGATGGTTAATATAAGCTAGATGGGTGTTGAAAACATTTTATTTATCAAAGCGTTCATCGAAGTCACAACCGTTTTCAGAATACACAAACTCACAAAATTTGGCAAATAACCATGAAAAAGCAACAAAACTTGAAAATGCTTATTTCGTGATTTCTAGTCGATTTTAGACACTTTTAGGTAGTTTTCATTTTTGCAAAACCACTATTCGTTTTGAAGTCTAAATGGTTAATATAAGCAAGATGGGGGTTGAAAACATTATATTTATCGAAGAGTTCATCGAAGTCACAACCGTTTCCAGAAAACACAAACTCACAAAATTTGGCAAATAACCATGAAAAAGCAACAAAACTTGAAAATGCTTATTTCGTGATTTCCAGTCGATTTTAGACACTTTTAGGTAGTTTTCATTTTTGCAAAACCACTATTCGTTTTGAAGTCTAGATGGTTAATATAAGCTAGATGGGTGTTGAAAACATTATATTTATCAAAGCGTTCATCGAAGTCACAACCGTTTTCAGAATACACAAACTCACAAAATTTGGCAAATAACCATGAAAAAGCAACAAAACTTGAAAATGCTTATTTCGTGATTTCCAGTCGATTTTAGACACTTTTAGGTAGTTTTCATTTTTGCAAAACCACTATTCGTTTTAAAGTCTAGATGGTTAATATAAGCTAGATGGGTGTTGAAAACATTATATTTATCAAAGCGTTCATCGAAGTCACAACCGTTTTCAGAATACACAAACTCACAAAATTAGGCAAATAACCATGAAAAAGCAACAAAACTTGAAAATGCTTATTTCATGATTTCCAGTCGATTTTAGACACTTTTAGGTAGTTTTCATTTTTGCAAAACCACTATTCGTTTTGAAGTCTAGATGGTTAATATAAGCTAGATGGGTGTTGAAAACATTATATTTATCAAAGCGTTCATCGAAGTCACAACCGTTTTCAGAATACACAAACTCACAAAATTTGACAAATAACCATGAAAAAGCAACAAAACTTGAAAATGCTTATTTCGTGATTTCCAGTCGATTTTAGACACTTTTAGGTAGTTTTCATTTTTGCAAAACCACTATTCGTTTTGAAGTCTAGATGGTTAATATAAGCTAGATGGGTGTTGAAAACATTATATTTATCAAAGCGTTCATCGAAGTCACAACCGTTTTCAGAAAACACAAACTCACAAAATTTGGCAAATAACCATGAAAAAGCAACAAAACTTGAAAATGCTTATTTCGTGATTTCCAGTCGATTTTAGACACTTTTAGGTAGTTTTCATTTTTGCAAAACCACTATTCGTTTTGAAGTCTAGATGGTTAATATAAGCTAGATGGGTGTTGAAAACATTATATTTATCAAAGCGTTCATCGAAGTCACAACCGTTTTCAGAATACACAAACTCACAAAATTTGGCAAATAACCATGAAAAAGCAACAAAACTTGAAAATGCTTATTTCGTGATTTCCAGTCGATTTTAGACACTTTTAGGTAGTTTTCATTTTTGCAAAACCACTATTCGTTTTGAAGTCTAGATGGTTAATATAAGCTAGATGGGTGTTGAAAACATTATATTTATCAAAGCGTTCATCGAAGTCGCAACCGTTTTCAGAATACACAAACTCACAAAATTTGGCAAATAACCATGAAAAAGCAACAAAACTTGAAAATGCTTATTTCGTGATTTCCAGTCGATTTTAGACACTTTTAGGTAGTTTTCATTTTTGCAAAACCACTATTCGTTTTAAAGTCTAGATGGTTAATATAAGCTAGATGGGTGTTGAAAACATTATATTTATCAAAGCGTTCATCGAAGTCATAACCGTTTTCAGAAAACACAAACTCACAAAATTTGGCAAATGACCATGAAAAAGCAACAAAACTTGAAAATGCATATTTCGTGATTTCCAGTCGATTTTAGACACTTTTAGGTAGTTTTCATTTTTGCAAAACCACTATTCGTTTTGAAGTCTAGATGGTTAATATAAGCTAGATGGGTGTTGAAAACATTTTATTTATCAAAGCGTTCATCGAAGTCACAACCGTTTTCAGAATACACAAACTCACAAAATTTGGCAAATAACCATGAAAAAGCAACAAAACTTGAAAATGCTTATTTCGTGATTTCTAGTCGATTTTAGACACTTTTAGGTAGTTTTCATTTTTGCAAAACCACTATTCGTTTTGAAGTCTAAATGGTTAATATAAGCAAGATGGGGGTTGAAAACATTATATTTATCGAAGAGTTCATCGAAGTCACAACCGTTTCCAGAAAACACAAACTCACAAAATTTGGCAAATAACCATGAAAAAGCAACAAAACTTGAAAATACTTATTTCGTGATTTCCAGTCGATTTTAGACACTTTTAGGTAGTTTTCATTTTTGCAAAACCACTATTCGTTTTGAAGTCTAGATGGTTAATATAAGCTAGATGGGTTTTGAAAACATTATATTTATCAAAGCGTTCATCGAAGTCACAACCGTTTTCAGAATACACAAACTCACAAAATTTGGCAAATAACCATGAAAAAGCAACAAAACTTGAAAATGCTTATTTCGTGATTTCCAGTCGATTTTAGACACTTTTAGGTAGTTTTCATTTTTGCAAAACCACTATTCGTTTTAAAGTCTAGATGGTTAATATAAGCTAGATGGGTGTTGAAAACATTATATTTATCAAAGCGTTCATCGCAGTCACAACCGTTTTCAGAATACACAAACTCACAAAATTAGGCAAATAACCATGAAAAAGCAACAAAACTTGAAAATGCTTATTTCATGATTTCCAGTCGATTTTAGACACTTTTAGGTAGTTTTCATTTTTGCAAAACCACTATTCGTTTTGAAGTCTAGATGGTTAATATAAGCTAGATGGGTGTTGAAAACATTATATTTATCAAAGCGTTCATCGAAGTCACAACCGTTTTCAGAATACACAAACTCACAAAATTTGACAAATAACCATGAAAAAGCAACAAAACTTGAAAATGCTTATTTCGTGATTTCCAGTCGATTTTAGACACTTTTAGGTAGTTTTCATTTTTGCAAAACCACTATTCGTTTTGAAGTCTAGATGGTTAATATAAGCTAGATGGGTGTTGAAAACATTATATTTATCAAAGCGTTCATCGAAGTCACAACCGTTTTCAGAAAACACAAACTCACAAAATTTGGCAAATAACCATGAAAAAGCAACAAAACTTGAAAATGCTTATTTCGTGATTTCCAGTCGATTTTAGACACTTTTAGGTAGTTTTCATTTTTGCAAAACCACTATTCGTTTTGAAGTCTAGATGGTTAATATAAGCTAGATGGGTGTTGAAAACATTATATTTATCAAAGCGTTCATCGAAGTCACAACCGTTTTCAGAATACACAAACTCACAAAATTTGGCAAATAACCATGAAAAAGCAACAAAACTTGAAAATGCTTATTTCGTGATTTCCAGTCGATTTTAGACACTTTTAGGTAGTTTTCATTTTTGCAAAACCACTATTCGTTTTAAAGTCTAGATGGTTAATATAAGCTAGATGGGTGTTGAAAACATTATATTTATCAAAGCGTTCATCGAAGTCATAACCGTTTTCAGAATACACAAACTCACACAATTTGGCAAATAACCATGAAAAAGCAACAAAACTTGAAAATGCTTATTTCGTGATTTCCAGTCGATTTTAGACACTTTTAGGTAGTTTTCATTTTTGCAAAACCACTATTCGTTTTGAAGTCTAGATGGTTAATATAAGCTAGATGGGTGTTGAAAACATTATATTTATCAAAGCGTTCATCGAAGTCGCAACCGTTTTCAGAATACACAAACTCACAAAATTTGGCAAATAACCATGAAAAAGCAACAAAACTTGAAAATGCTTATTTCGTGATTTCCAGTCGATTTTAGACACTTTTAGGTAGTTTTCATTTTTGCAAAACCACTATTCGTTTTAAAGTCTAGATGGTTAATATAAGCTAGATGGGTGTTGAAAACATTATATTTATCAAAGCGTTCATCGAAGTCATAACCGTTTTCAGAAAACACAAACTCACAAAATTTGGCAAATGACCATGAAAAAGCAACAAAACTTGAAAATGCTTATTTCGTGATTTCCAGTCGATTTTAGACACTTTTAGGTAGTTTTCATTTTTGCAAAACCACTATTCGTTTTGAAGTCTAGATGGTTAATATAAGCTAGATGGGGTGTTGAAAACATTATATTTATCAAAGCGTTCATCGAAGTCGCAACCGTTTTCAGAATACACAAACTCACAAAATTTGGCAAATAACCATGAAAAAGCAACAAAACTTGAAAATGCTTATTTCGTGATTTCCAGTCGATTTTAGACACTTTTAGGTAGTTTTCATTTTTGCAAAACCACTATTCGTTTTAAAGTCTAGATGGTTAATATAAGCTAGATGGGTGTTGAAAACATTATATTTATCAAAGCGTTCATCGAAGTCATAACCGTTTTCAGAATACACAAACTCACAAAATTTGGCAAATAACCATGAAAAAGCAACAAAACTTGAAAATGCTTATTTCGTGATTTCCAGTCGATTTTAGACACTTTTAGGTAGTTTTCATTTTTGCAAAACCACTATTCGTTTTGAAGTCTAGATGGTTAATATAAGCTAGATGGGTGTTGAAAACATTATATTTATCAAAGCGTTCATCGAAGTCACAACCGTTTTCAGAATACACAAACTGATAAAATTTGGCAAATAACCATGAAAAAGCAACAAAACTTGAAAATGCTTATTTCGTGATTTCCAGTCGATTTTAGACACTTTTAGGTAGTTTTCATTTTTGCAAAACCACTATTCGTTTTGAAGTCTAGATGGTTAATATAAGCTAGATGGGTGTTGAAAACATTATATTTATCAAAGCGTTCATCGAAGTCACAACCGTTTTCAGAATACACAAACTCACAAAATTTGGCAAATAACCATGAAAAAGCAACAAAACTTGAAAATGCTTATTTCGTGATTTCCAGTCGATTTTAGACACTTTTAGGTAGTTTTCATTTTTGCAAAACCACTATTCGTTTTGAAGTCTAGATGGTTAATATAAGCTAGATGGGTGTTGAAAACATTATATTTATCAAAGCGTTCATCGAAGTCACAGCCGTTTTCAGAATACACAAACTCACAAAATTATGCAAATAACCATGAAAAAGCAACAAAACTTGAAAATGCTTATTTCGTGATTTCCAGTCGATTTTAGACACTTTTAGGTAGTTTTCATTTTTGCAAAACCACTATTCGTTTTGAAGTCTAGATGGTTAATATAAGCTAGATGGGTGTTGAAAACATTATATTTATCAAAGCGTTCATCGAAGTCACAACCGTTTCCAGAAAACACAAACTCACAAAATTTGGCAAATAACCATGAAAAAGCAACAAAACTTGAAAATGCTTATTTCGTGATTTCCAGTCGATTTTAGACACTTTTAGGTAGTTTTCATTTTTGCAAAACCACTATTCGTTTTGAAGTCTAGATGGTTAATATAAGCAAGATGGGGGTTGAAAACATTATATTTATCGAAGAGTTCATCGAAGTCACAACCGTTTCCAGAAAACACAAACTCACAAAATTTGGCAAATAACCATGAAAAAGCAACAAAACTTGAAAATGCTTATTTCGTGATTTCCAGTCGATTTTAGACACTTTTAGGTAGTTTTCATTTTTGCAAAACCACTATTCGTTTTGAAGTCTAGATGGTTAATATAAGCTAGATGGGTGTTGAAAACATTATATTTATCAAAGCGTTCATCGAAGTCACAACCGTTTTCAGAATACACAAACTCACAAAATTTGGCAAATAACCATGAAAAAGCAACAAAACTTGAAAATGCTTATTTCGTGATTTCCAGTCGATTTTAGACACTTTTAGGTAGTTTTCATTTTTGCAAAACCACTATTCGTTTTAAAGTCTAGATGGTTAATATAAGCTAGATGGGTGTTGAAAACATTATATTTATCAAAGCGTTCATCGAAGTCACAACCGTTTTCAGAATACACAAACTCACAAAATTAGGCAAATAACCATGAAAAAGCAACAAAACTTGAAAATGCTTATTTCATGATTTCCAGTCGATTTTAGACACTTTTAGGTAGTTTTCATTTTTGCAAAACCACTATTCGTTTTGAAGTCTAGATGGTTAATATAAGCTAGATGGGTGTTGAAAACATTATATTTATCAAAGCGTTCATCGAAGTCACAACCGTTTTCAGAATACACAAACTCACAAAATTTGACAAATAACCATGAAAAAGCAACAAAACTTGAAAATGCTTATTTCGTGATTTCCAGTCGATTTTAGACACTTTTAGGTAGTTTTCATTTTTGCAAAACCACTATTCGTTTTGAAGTCTAGATGGTTAATATAAGCAAGAGGGGGGTTGAAAACATTATATTTATCGAAGAGTTCATCGAAGTCACAACCGTTTCCAGAAAACACAAACTCACAAAATTTGGCAAATAACCATGAAAAAGCAACAAAACTTGAAAATGCTTATTTCGTGATTTCCAGTCGATTTTAGACACTTTTAGGTAGTTTTCATTTTTGCAAAACCACTATTCGTTTTGAAGTCTAGATGGTTAATATAAGCTAGATGGGTGTTGAAAACATTATATTTATCAAAGCGTTCATCGAAGTCACAACCGTTTTCAGAATACACAAACTCACAAAATTTGGCAAATAACCATGAAAAAGCAACAAAACTTGAAAATGCTTATTTCGTGATTTCCAGTCGATTTTAGACACTTTTAGGTAGTTTTCATTTTTGCAAAACCACTATTCGTTTTAAAGTCTAGATGGTTAATATAAGCTAGATGGGTGTTGAAAACATTATATTTATCAAAGCGTTCATCGAAGTCACAACCGTTTTCAGAATACACAAACTCACAAAATTTGACAAATAACCATGAAAAAGCAACAAAACTTGAAAATGCTTATTTCGTGATTTCCAGTCGATTTTAGACACTTTTAGGTAGTTTTCATTTTTGCAAAACCACTATTCGTTTTGAAGTCTAGATGGTTAATATAAGCTAGATGGGTGTTGAAAACATTATATTTATCAAAGCGTTCATCGAAGTCACAACCGTTTTCAGAAAACACAAACTCACAAAATTTGGCAAATAACCATGAAAAAGCAACAAAACTTGAAAATGCTTATTTCGTGATTTCCAGTCGATTTTAGACACTTTTAGGTAGTTTTCATTTTTGCAAAACCACTATTCGTTTTGAAGTCTAGATGGTTAATATAAGCTAGATGGGTGTTGAAAACATTATATTTATCAAAGCGTTCATCGAAGTCACAACCGTTTTCAGAAAACACAAACTCACAAAATTTGGCAAATAACCATGAAAAAGCAACAAAACTTGAAAATGCTTATTTCGTGATTTCCAGTCGATTTTAGACACTTTTAGGTAGTTTTCATTTTTGCAAAACCACTATTCGTTTTGAAGTCTAGATGGTTAATATAAGCTAGATGGGTGTTGAAAACATTATATTTATCAAAGCGTTCATCGAAGTCACAACCGTTTTCAGAATACACAAACTGATAAAATTTGGCAAATAACCATGAAAAAGCAACAAAACTTGAAAATGCTTATTTCGTGATTTCCAGTCGATTTTAGACACTTTTAGGTAGTTTTCATTTTTGCAAAACCACTATTCGTTTTGAAGTCTAGATGGTTAATATAAGCTAGATGGGTGTTGAAAACATTATATTTATCAAAGCGTTCATCGAAGTCACAACCGTTTTCAGAATACACAAACTGATAAAATTTGGCAAATAACCATGAAAAAGCAACAAAACTTGAAAATGCTTATTTCGTGATTTCCAGTCGATTTTAGACACTTTTAGGTAGTTTTCATTTTTGCAAAACCACTATTCGTTTTGAAGTCTAGATGGTTAATATAAGCTAGATGGGTGTTGAAAACATTATATTTATCAAAGCGTTCATCGAAGTCACAACCGTTTTCAGAATACACAAACTCACAAAATTTGGCAAATAACCATGAAAAAGCAACAAAACTTGAAAATGCTTATTTCGTGATTTCCAGTCGATTTTAGACACTTTTAGGTAGTTTTCATTTTTGCAAAACCACTATTCGTTTTGAAGTCTAGATGGTTAATATAAGCTAGATGGGTGTTGAAAACATTATATTTATCAAAGCGTTCATCGAAGTCACAACCGTTTTCAGAATACACAAACTCACAAAATTATGCAAATAACCATGAAAAAGCAACAAAACTTGAAAATGCTTATTTCGTGATTTCCAGTCGATTTTAGACACTTTTAGGTAGTTTTCATTTTTGCAAAACCACTATTCGTTTTGAAGTCTAGATGGTTAATATAAGCTAGATGGGTGTTGAAAACATTATATTTATCAAAGCGTTCATCGAAGTCACAACCGTTTTCAGAATACACAAACTCACAAAATTATGCAAATAACCATGAAAAAGCAACAAAACTTGAAAATGCTTATTTCGTGATTTCCAGTCGATTTTAGACACTTTTAGGTAGTTTTCATTTTTGCAAAACCACTATTCGTTTTGAAGTCTATATGGTTAATATAAGCTAGATGGGTGTTGAAAACATTATATTTATCAAAGCGTTCATCGAAGTCACAACCGTTTTCAGAATACACAAACTCACAAAATTTGACAAATAACCATGAAAAAGCAACAAAACTTGAAAATGCTTATTTCGTGATTTCCAGTCGATTTTAGACACTTTTAGGTAGTTTTCATTTTTGCAAAACCACTATTCGTTTTGAAGTCTAGATGGTTAATATAAGCTAGATAGGTGTTGAAAACATTATATTTATCAAAGCGTTCATCGAAGTCACAACCGTTTTCAGAAAACACAAACTCACAAAATTTGGCAAATAACCATGAAAAAGCAACAAAACTTGAAAATGCTTATTTCGTGATTTCCAGTCGATTTTAGACACTTTTAGGTAGTTTTCATTTTTGCAAAACCACTATTCGTTTTGAAGTCTAGATGGTTAATATAAGCTAGATGGGTGTTGAAAACATTATATTTATCAAAGCGTTCATCGAAGTCACAACCGTTTTCAGAATACACAAACTCACAAAATTTGGCAAATAACCATGAAAAAGCAACAAAACTTGAAAATGCTTATTTCGTGATTTCCAGTCGATTTTAGACACTTTTAGGTAGTTTTCATTTTTGCAAAACCACTATTCGTTTTAAAGTCTAGATGGTTAATATAAGCTAGATGGGTGTTGAAAACATTATATTTATCAAAGCGTTCATCGAAGTCACAACCGTTTCCAGAAAACACAAACTCACAAAATTTGGCAAATAACCATGAAAAAGCAACAAAACTTGAAAATGCTTATTTCGTGATTTCCAGTCGATTTTAGACACTTTTAGGTAGTTTTCATTTTTGCAAAACCACTATTCGTTTTGAAGTCTAGATGGTTAATATAAGCTAGATGGGTGTTGAAAACATTATATTTATCAAAGCGTTCATCGAAGTCACAACCGTTTTCAGAATACACAAACTCACAAAATTAGGCAAATAACCATGAAAAAGCAACAAAACTTGAAAATGCTTATTTCATGATTTCCAGTCGATTTTAGACACTTTTAGGTAGTTTTCATTTTTGCAAAACCACTATTCGTTTTGAAGTCTAGATGGTTAATATAAGCTAGATGGGTGTTGAAAACATTATATTTATCAAAGCGTTCATCGAAGTCACAACCGTTTTCAGAATACACAAACTCACAAAATTTGACAAATAACCATGAAAAAGCAACAAAACTTGAAAATGCTTATTTCGTGATTTCCAGTCGATTTTAGACACTTTTAGGTAGTTTTCATTTTTGCAAAACCACTATTCGTTTTGAAGTCTAGATGGTTAATATAAGCAAGATGGGGGTTGAAAACATTATATTTATCGAAGAGTTCATCGAAGTCACAACCGTTTCCAGAAAACACAAACTCACAAAATTTGGCAAATAACCATGAAAAAGCAACAAAACTTGAAAATGCTTATTTCATGATTTCCAGTCGATTTTAGACACTTTTAGGTAGTTTTCATTTTTGCAAAACCACTATTCGTTTTGAAGTCTAGATGGTTAATATAAGCTAGATGGGTGTTGAAAACATTATATTTATCAAAGCGTTCATCGAAGTCACAACCGTTTTCAGAATACACAAACTCACAAAATTTGACAAATAACCATGAAAAAGCAACAAAACTTGAAAATGCTTATTTCGTGATTTCCAGTCGATTTTAGACACTTTTAGGTAGTTTTCATTTTTGCAAAACCACTATTCGTTTTGAAGTCTAGATGGTTAATATAAGCTAGATGGGTGTTGAAAACATTATATTTATCAAAGCGTTCATCGAAGTCACAACCGTTTTCAGAAAACACAAACTCACAAAATTTGGCAAATAACCATGAAAAAGCAACAAAACTTGAAAATGCTTATTTCGTGATTTCCAGTCGATTTTAGACACTTTTAGGTAGTTTTCATTTTTGCAAAACCACTATTCGTTTTAAAGTCTAGATGGTTAATATAAGCTAGATGGGTGTTGAAAACATTATATTTATCAAAGCGTTCATCGAAGTCGCAACCGTTTTCAGAATACACAAACTCACAAAATTTGGCAAATAACCATGAAAAAGCAACAAAACTTGAAAATGCTTATTTCGTGATTTCCAGTCGATTTTAAACACTTTTAGGTAGTTTTCATTTTTGCAAAACCACTATTCGTTTTAAAGTCTAGATGGTTAATATAAGCTAGATGGGTGTTGAAAACATTATATTTATCAAAGCGTTCATCGAAGTCATAACCGTTTTCAGAATACACAAACTCACAAAATTTGGCAAATAACCATGAAAAAGCAACAAAACTTGAAAATGCTTATTTCGTGATTTCCAGTCGATTTTAGACACTTTTAGGTAGTTTTCATTTTTGCAAAACCACTATTCGTTTTGAAGTCTAGATGGTTAATATAAGCTAGATGGGTGTTGAAAACATTATATTTATCAAAGCGTTCATCGAAGTCACAACCGTTTTCAGAATACACAAACTCATAAAATTTGGCAAATAACCATGAAAAAGCAACAAAACTTGAAAATGCTTATTTCGTGATTTCCAGTCGATTTTAGACACTTTTAGGTAGTTTTCATTTTTGCAAAACCACTATTCGTTTTGAAGTCTAGATGGTTAATATAAGCTAGATGGGTGTTGAAAACATTATATTTATCAAAGCGTTCATCGAAGTCACAACCGTTTTCAGAATACACAAACTCACAAAATTTGGCAAATAACCATGAAAAAGCAACAAAACTTGAAAATGCTTATTTCGTGATTTCCAGTCGATTTTAGACACTTTTAGGTAGTTTTCATTTTTGCAAAACCACTATTCGTTTTGAAGTCTAGATGGTTAATATAAGCTAGATGGGTGTTGAAAACATTATATTTATCAAAGCGTTCATCGAAGTCACAACCGTTTTCAGAATACACAAACTCACAAAATTATGCAAATAACCATGAAAAAGCAACAAAACTTGAAAATGCTTATTTCGTGATTTCCAGTCGATTTTAGACACTTTTAGGTAGTTTTCATTTTTGCAAAACCACTATTCGTTTTGAAGTCTAGATGGTTAATATAAGCTAGATGGGTGTTGAAAACATTATATTTATCAAAGCGTTCATCGAAGTCACAACCGTTTTCAGAATACACAAACTCACAAAATTATGCAAATAACCATGAAAAAGCAACAAAACTTGAAAATGCTTATTTCGTGATTTCCAGTCGATTTTAGACACTTTTAGGTAGTTTTCATTTTTGCAAAACCACTATTCGTTTTGAAGTCTAGATGGTTAATATAAGCTAGATAGGTGTTGAAAACATTATATTTATCAAAGCGTTCATCGAAGTCACAACCGTTTTCAGAATACACAAACTCACAAAATTTGGCAAATAACCATGAAAAAGCAACAACACTTGAAAATGCTTATTTCGTGATTTCCAGTCGATTTTAGACACTTTTAGGTAGTGTTCATTTTTGCAAAACCACTATTCGTTTTGAAGTCTAGATGGTTAATATAAGCTAGATGGGTGTTGAAAACATTATATTTATCAAAGCGTTCATCGAAGTCATAACCGTTTTCAGAATACACAAACTCACAAAATTTGGCAAATAACCATGAAAAAGCAACAAAACTTGAAAATGCTTATTTCGTGATTTCCAGTCGATTTTAGACACTTTTAGGTAGTTTTCATTTTTGCAAAACCACTATTCGTTTTGAAGTCTAGATGGTTAATATAAGCTAGATGGGTGTTGAAAACATTATATTTATCAAAGCGTTCATCGAAGTCACAACCGTTTTCAGAATACACAAACTCATAAAATTTGGCAAATAACCATGAAAAAGCAACAAAACTTGAAAATGCTTATTTCGTGATTTCCAGTCGATTTTAGACACTTTTAGGTAGTTTTCATTTTTGCAAAACCACTATTCGTTTTGAAGTCTAGATGGTTAATATAAGCTAGATGGGTGTTGAAAACATTATATTTATCAAAGCGTTCATCGAAGTCACAACCGTTTTCAGAATACACAAACTCACAAAATTTGGCAAATAACCATGAAAAAGCAACAAAACTTGAAAATGCTTATTTCGTGATTTCCAGTCGATTTTAGACACTTTTAGGTAGTTTTCATTTTTGCAAAACCACTATTCGTTTTGAAGTCTAGATGGTTAATATAAGCTAGATGGGTGTTGAAAACATTATATTTATCAAAGCGTTCATCGAAGTCACAACCGTTTTCAGAATACACAAACTCACAAAATTATGCAAATAACCATGAAAAAGCAACAAAACTTGAAAATGCTTATTTCGTGATTTCCAGTCGATTTTAGACACTTTTAGGTAGTTTTCATTTTTGCAAAACCACTATTCGTTTTGAAGTCTAGATGGTTAATATAAGCTAGATGGGTGTTGAAAACATTATATTTATCAAAGCGTTCATCGAAGTCACAACCGTTTTCAGAATACACAAACTCACAAAATTATGCAAATAACCATGAAAAAGCAACAAAACTTGAAAATGCTTATTTCGTGATTTCCAGTCGATTTTAGACACTTTTAGGTAGTTTTCATTTTTGCAAAACCACTATTCGTTTTGAAGTCTAGATGGTTAATATAAGCTAGATAGGTGTTGAAAACATTATATTTATCAAAGCGTTCATCGAAGTCACAACCGTTTTCAGAATACACAAACTCACAAAATTTGGCAAATAACCATGAAAAAGCAACAACACTTGAAAATGCTTATTTCGTGATTTCCAGTCGATTTTAGACACTTTTAGGTAGTGTTCATTTTTGCAAAACCACTATTCGTTTTGAAGTCTAGATGGTTAATATAAGCTAGATGGGTGTTGAAAACATTATATTTATCAAAGCGTTCATCGAAGTCACAACCGTTTTCAGAATACACAAACTCACAAAATTAGGCAAATAACCATGAAAAAGCAACAAAACTTGAAAATGCTTATTTCGTGATTTCCAGTCGATTTTAGACACTTTTAGGTAGTTTTCATTTTTGCAAAACCACTATTCGTTTTGAAGTCTAGATGGTTAATATAAGCAAGATGGGGGTTGAAAACATTATATTTATCGAAGAGTTCATCGAAGTCACAACCGTTTCCAGAAAACACAAACTCACAAAATTTGGCAAATAACCATGAAAAAGCAACAAAACTTGAAAATGCTTATTTCGTGATTTCCAGTCGATTTTAGACACTTTTAGGTAGTTTTCATTTTTGCAAAACCACTATTCGTTTTGAAGTCTAGATGGTTAATATAAGCTAGATGGGTGTTGAAAACATTATATTTATCAAAGCGTTCATCGAAGTCACAACCGTTTTCAGAATACACAAACTCACAAAATTTGGCAAATAACCATGAAAAAGCAACAAAACTTGAAAATGCTTATTTCGTGATTTCCAGTCGATTTTAGACACTTTTAGGTAGTTTTCATTTTTGCAAAACCACTATTCGTTTTAAAGTCTAGATGGTTAATATAAGCTAGATGGGTGTTGAAAACATTATATTTATCAAAGCGTTCATCGAAGTCACAACCGTTTTCAGAATACACAAACTCACAAAATTAGGCAAATAACCATGAAAAAGCAACAAAACTTGAAAATGATTATTTCATGATTTCCAGTCGATTTTAGACACTTTTAGGTAGTTTTCATTTTTGCAAAACCACTATTCGTTTTGAAGTCTAGATGGTTAATATAAGCTAGATGGGTGTTGAAAACATTATATTTATCAAAGCGTTCATCGAAGTCACAACCGTTTTCAGAATACACAAACTCACAAAATTAGGCAAATAACCATGAAAAAGCAACAAAACTTGAAAATGCTTATTTCGTGATTTCCAGTCGATTTTAGACACTTTTAGGTAGTTTTCATTTTTGCAAAACCACTATTCGTTTTGAAGTCTAGATGGTTAATATAAGCAAGATGGGGGTTGAAAACATTATATTTATCGAAGAGTTCATCGAAGTCACAACCGTTTCCAGAAAACACAAACTCACAAAATTTGGCAAATAACCATGAAAAAGCAACAAAACTTGAAAATGCTTATTTCGTGATTTCCAGTCGATTTTAGACACTTTTAGGTAGTTTTCATTTTTGCAAAACCACTATTCGTTTTGAAGTCTAGATGGTTAATATAAGCTAGATGGGTGTTGAAAACATTATATTTATCAAAGCGTTCATCGAAGTCACAACCGTTTTCAGAATACACAAACTCACAAAATTTGGCAAATAACCATGAAAAAGCAACAAAACTTGAAAATGCTTATTTCGTGATTTCCAGTCGATTTTAGACACTTTTAGGTAGTTTTCATTTTTGCAAAACCACTATTCGTTTTAAAGTCTAGATGGTTAATATAAGCTAGATGGGTGTTGAAAACATTATATTTATCAAAGCGTTCATCGAAGTCACAACCGTTTTCAGAATACACAAACTCACAAAATTTGGCAAATAACCATGAAAAAGCAACAAAACTTGAAAATGCTTATTTCGTGATTTCCAGTCGATTTTAAACACTTTTAGGTAGTTTTCATTTTTGCAAAACCACTATTCGTTTTAAAGTCTAGATGGTTAATATAAGCTAGATGGGTGTTGAAAACATTATATTTATCAAAGCGTTCATCGAAGTCATAACCGTTTTCAGAATACACAAACTCACAAAATTTGGCAAATAACCATGAAAAAGCAACAAAACTTGAAAATGCTTATTTCGTGATTTCCAGTCGATTTTAGACACTTTTAGGTAGTTTTCATTTTTGCAAAACCACTATTCGTTTTGAAGTCTAGATGGTTAATATAAGCTAGATGGGTGTTGAAAACATTATATTTATCAAAGCGTTCATCGAAGTCACAACCGTTTTCAGAATACACAAACTCATAAAATTTGGCAAATAACCATGAAAAAGCAACAAAACTTGAAAATGCTTATTTCGTGATTTCCAGTCGATTTTAGACACTTTTAGGTAGTTTTCATTTTTGCAAAACCACTATTCGTTTTGAAGTCTAGATGGTTAATATAAGCTAGATGGGTGTTGAAAACATTATATTTATCAAAGCGTTCATCGAAGTCACAACCGTTTTCAGAATACACAAACTCACAAAATTTGGCAAATAACCATGAAAAAGCAACAAAACTTGAAAATGCTTATTTCGTGATTTCCAGTCGATTTTAGACACTTTTAGGTAGTTTTCATTTTTGCAAAACCACTATTCGTTTTGAAGTCTAGATGGTTAATATAAGCTAGATGGGTGTTGAAAACATTATATTTATCAAAGCGTTCATCGAAGTCACAACCGTTTTCAGAATACACAAACTCACAAAATTATGCAAATAACCATGAAAAAGCAACAAAACTTGAAAATGCTTATTTCGTGATTTCCAGTCGATTTTAGACACTTTTAGGTAGTTTTCATTTTTGCAAAACCACTATTCGTTTTGAAGTCTAGATGGTTAATATAAGCTAGATGGGTGTTGAAAACATTATATTTATCAAAGCGTTCATCGAAGTCACAACCGTTTTCAGAATACACAAACTCACAAAATTATGCAAATAACCATGAAAAAGCAACAAAACTTGAAAATGCTTATTTCGTGATTTCCAGTCGATTTTAGACACTTTTAGGTAGTTTTCATTTTTGCAAAACCACTATTCGTTTTGAAGTCTATATGGTTAATATAAGCTAGATGGGTGTTGAAAACATTATATTTATCAAAGCGTTCATCGAAGTCACAACCGTTTTCAGAATACACAAACTCACAAAATTTGACAAATAACCATGAAAAAGCAACAAAACTTGAAAATGCTTATTTCGTGATTTCCAGTCGATTTTAGACACTTTTAGGTAGTTTTCATTTTTGCAAAACCACTATTCGTTTTGAAGTCTAGATGGTTAATATAAGCTAGATAGGTGTTGAAAACATTATATTTATCAAAGCGTTCATCGAAGTCACAACCGTTTTCAGAATACACAAACTCACAAAATTTGGCAAATAACCATGAAAAAGCAACAACACTTGAAAATGCTTATTTCGTGATTTCCAGTCGATTTTAGACACTTTTAGGTAGTTTTCATTTTTGCAAAACCACTATTCGTTTTAAAGTCTAGATGGTTAATATAAGCTAGATGGGTGTTGAAAACATTATATTTATCAAAGCGTTCATCGAAGTCACAACCGTTTTCAGAATACACAAACTCACAAAATTATGCAAATAACCATGAAAAAGCAACAAAACTTGAAAATGCTTATTTCGTGATTTCCAGTCGATTTTAGACACTTTTAGGTAGTTTTCATTTTTGCAAAACCACTATTCGTTTTGAAGTCTATATGGTTAATATAAGCTAGATGGGTGTTGAAAACATTATATTTATCAAAGCGTTCATCGAAGTCACAACCGTTTTCAGAATACACAAACTCACAAAATTTGACAAATAACCATGAAAAAGCAACAAAACTTGAAAATGCTTATTTCGTGATTTCCAGTCGATTTTAGACACTTTTAGGTAGTTTTCATTTTTGCAAAACCACTATTCGTTTTGAAGTCTAGATGGTTAATATAAGCTAGATAGGTGTTGAAAACATTATATTTATCAAAGCGTTCATCGAAGTCACAACCGTTTTCAGAATACACAAACTCACAAAATTTGGCAAATAACCATGAAAAAGCAACAACACTTGAAAATGCTTATTTCGTGATTTCCAGTCGATTTTAGACACTTTTAGGTAGTGTTCATTTTTGCAAAACCACTATTCGTTTTGAAGTCTAGATGGTTAATATAAGCTAGATGGGTGTTGAAAACATTATATTTATCAAAGCGTTCATCGAAGTCACAACCGTTTTCAGAATACACAAACTCACAAAATTAGGCAAATAACCATGAAAAAGCAACAAAACTTGAAAATGCTTATTTCGTGATTTCCAGTCGATTTTAGACACTTTTAGGTAGTTTTCATTTTTGCAAAACCACTATTCGTTTTGAAGTCTAGATGGTTAATATAAGCAAGATGGGGGTTGAAAACATTATATTTATCGAAGAGTTCATCGAAGTCACAACCGTTTCCAGAAAACACAAACTCACAAAATTTGGCAAATAACCATGAAAAAGCAACAAAACTTGAAAATGCTTATTTCGTGATTTCCAGTCGATTTTAGACACTTTTAGGTAGTTTTCATTTTTGCAAAACCACTATTCGTTTTGAAGTCTAGATGGTTAATATAAGCTAGATGGGTGTTGAAAACATTATATTTATCAAAGCGTTCATCGAAGTCACAACCGTTTTCAGAATACACAAACTCACAAAATTATGCAAATAACCATGAAAAAGCAACAAAACTTGAAAATGCTTATTTCGTGATTTCCAGTCGATTTTAGACACTTTTAGGTAGTTTTCATTTTTGCAAAACCACTATTCGTTTTGAAGTCTATATGGTTAATATAAGCTAGATGGGTGTTGAAAACATTATATTTATCAAAGCGTTCATCGAAGTCACAACCGTTTTCAGAATACACAAACTCACAAAATTTGACAAATAACCATGAAAAAGCAACAAAACTTGAAAATGCTTATTTCGTGATTTCCAGTCGATTTTAGACACTTTTAGGTAGTTTTCATTTTTGCAAAACCACTATTCGTTTTGAAGTCTAGATGGTTAATATAAGCTAGATAGGTGTTGAAAACATTATATTTATCAAAGCGTTCATCGAAGTCACAACCGTTTTCAGAATACACAAACTCACAAAATTTGGCAAATAACCATGAAAAAGCAACAACACTTGAAAATGCTTATTTCGTGATTTCCAGTCGATTTTAGACACTTTTAGGTAGTGTTCATTTTTGCAAAACCACTATTCGTTTTGAAGTCTAGATGGTTAATATAAGCTAGATGGGTGTTGAAAACATTATATTTATCAAAGCGTTCATCGAAGTCACAACCGTTTTCAGAATACACAAACTCACAAAATTAGGCAAATAACCATGAAAAAGCAACAAAACTTGAAAATGCTTATTTCGTGATTTCCAGTCGATTTTAGACACTTTTAGGTAGTTTTCATTTTTGCAAAACCACTATTCGTTTTGAAGTCTAGATGGTTAATATAAGCAAGATGGGGGTTGAAAACATTATATTTATCGAAGAGTTCATCGAAGTCACAACCGTTTCCAGAAAACACAAACTCACAAAATTTGGCAAATAACCATGAAAAAGCAACAAAACTTGAAAATGCTTATTTCGTGATTTCCAGTCGATTTTAGACACTTTTAGGTAGTTTTCATTTTTGCAAAACCACTATTCGTTTTGAAGTCTAGATGGTTAATATAAGCTAGATGGGTGTTGAAAACATTATATTTATCAAAGCGTTCATCGAAGTCACAACCGTTTTCAGAATACACAAACTCACAAAATTTGGCAAATAACCATGAAAAAGCAACAAAACTTGAAAATGCTTATTTCGTGATTTCCAGTCGATTTTAGACACTTTTAGGTAGTTTTCATTTTTGCAAAACCACTATTCGTTTTAAAGTCTAGATGGTTAATATAAGCTAGATGGGTGTTGAAAACATTATATTTATCAAAGCGTTCATCGAAGTCACAACCGTTTTCAGAATACACAAACTCACAAAATTAGGCAAATAACCATGAAAAAGCAACAAAACTTGAAAATGCTTATTTCATGATTTCCAGTCGATTTTAGACACTTTTAGGTAGTTTTCATTTTTGCAAAACCACTATTCGTTTTGAAGTCTAGATGGTTAATATAAGCTAGATGGGTGTTGAAAACATTATATTTATCAAAGCGTTCATCGAAGTCACAACCGTTTTCAGAATACACAAACTCACAAAATTAGGCAAATAACCATGAAAAAGCAACAAAACTTGAAAATGCTTATTTCGTGATTTCCAGTCGATTTTAGACACTTTTAGGTAGTTTTCATTTTTGCAAAACCACTATTCGTTTTGAAGTCTAGATGGTTAATATAAGCAAGATGGGGGTTGAAAACATTATATTTATCGAAGAGTTCATCGAAGTCACAACCGTTTCCAGAAAACACAAACTCACAAAATTTGGCAAATAACCATGAAAAAGCAACAAAACTTGAAAATGCTTATTTCGTGATTTCCAGTCGATTTTAGACACTTTTAGGTAGTTTTCATTTTTGCAAAACCACTATTCGTTTTGAAGTCTAGATGGTTAATATAAGCTAGATGGGTGTTGAAAACATTATATTTATCAAAGCGTTCATCGAAGTCACAACCGTTTTCAGAATACACAAACTCACAAAATTTGGCAAATAACCATGAAAAAGCAACAAAACTTGAAAATGCTTATTTCGTGATTTCCAGTCGATTTTAGACACTTTTAGGTAGTTTTCATTTTTGCAAAACCACTATTCGTTTTAAAGTCAAGATGGTTAATATAAGCTAGATGGGTGTTGAAAACATTATATTTATCAAAGCGTTCATCGAAGTCACAACCGTTTTCAGAATACACAAACTCACAAAATTTGGCAAATAACCATGAAAAAGCAACAACACTTGAAAATGCTTATTTCGTGATTTCCAGTCGATTTTAGACACTTTTAGGTAGTTTTCATTTTTGCAAAACCACTATTCGTTTTGAAGTCTAGATGGTTAATATAAGCTAGATGGGTGTTGAAAACATTATATTTATCAAAGCGTTCATCGAAGTCACAACCGTTTTCAGAATACACAAACTCACAAAATTTGACAAATAACCATGAAAAAGCAACAAAACTTGAAAATGCTTATTTCGTGATTTCCAGTCGATTTTAGACACTTTTAGGTAGTTTTCATTTTTGCAAAACCACTATTCGTTTTGAAGTCTAGATGGTTAATATAAGCAAGATGGGGGTTGAAAACATTATATTTATCGAAGAGTTCATCGAAGTCACAACCGTTTCCAGAAAACACAAACTCACAAAATTTGGCAAATAACCATGAAAAAGCAACAAAACTTGAAAATGCTTATTTCGTGATTTCCAGTCGATTTTAGACACTTTTAGGTAGTTTTCATTTTTGCAAAACCACTATTCGTTTTGAAGTCTAGATGGTTAATATAAGCTAGATGGGTGTTGAAAACATTATATTTATCAAAGCGTTCATCGAAGTCACAACCGTTTTCAGAATACACAAACTCACAAAATTTGGCAAATAACCATGAAAAAGCAACAAAACTTGAAAATGCTTATTTCGTGATTTCCAGTCGATTTTAGACACTTTTAGGTAGTTTTCATTTTTGCAAAACCACTATTCGTTTTAAAGTCTAGATGGTTAATATAAGCTAGATGGGTGTTGAAAACATTATATTTATCAAAGCGTTCATCGAAGTCACAACCGTTTTCAGAATACACAAACTCACAAAATTAGGCAAATAACCATGAAAAAGCAACAAAACTTGAAAATGCTTATTTCATGATTTCCAGTCGATTTTAGACACTTTTAGGTAGTTTTCATTTTTGCAAAACCACTATTCGTTTTGAAGTCTAGATGGTTAATATAAGCTAGATGGGTGTTGAAAACATTATATTTATCAAAGCGTTCATCGAAGTCACAACCGTTTTCAGAATACACAAACTCACAAAATTTGACAAATAACCATGAAAAAGCAACAAAACTTGAAAATGCTTATTTCGTGATTTCCAGTCGATTTTAGACACTTTTAGGTAGTTTTCATTTTTGCAAAACCACTATTCGTTTTGAAGTCTAGATGGTTAATATAAGCTAGATGGGTGTTGAAAACATTATATTTATCAAAGCGTTCATCGAAGTCACAACCGTTTTCAGAAAACACAAACTCACAAAATTTGGCAAATAACCATGAAAAAGCAACAAAACTTGAAAATGCTTATTTCGTGATTTCCAGTCGATTTTAGACACTTTTAGGTAGTTTTCATTTTTGCAAAACCACTATTCGTTTTGAAGTCTAGATGGTTAATATAAGCTAGATGGGTGTTGAAAACATTATATTTATCAAAGCGTTCATCGAAGTCACAACCGTTTTCAGAAAACACAAACTCACAAAATTTCACAAATAACCATGAAAAAGCAACAAAACTTGAAAATGCTTATTTCGTGATTTCCAGTCGATTTTAGACACTTTTAGGTAGTTTTCATTTTTGCAAAACCACTATTCGTTTTGAAGTCTAGATGGTTAATATAAGCAAGATGGGGGTTGAAAACATTATATTTATCGAAGAGTTCATCGAAGTCACAACCGTTTCCAGAAAACACAAACTCACAAAATTTGGCAAATAACCATGAAAAAGCAACAAAACTTGAAAATGCTTATTTCGTGATTTCCAGTCGATTTTAGACACTTTTAGGTAGTTTTCATTTTTGCAAAACCACTATTCGTTTTAAAGTCTAGATGGTTAATATAAGCTAGATGGGTGTTGAAAACATTATATTTATCAAAGCGTTCATCGAAGTCACAACCGTTTTCAGAATACACAAACTCACAAAATTAGGCAAATAACCATGAAAAAGCAACAAAACTTGAAAATGCTTATTTCATGATTTCCAGTCGATTTTAGACACTTTTAGGTAGTTTTCATTTTTGCAAAACCACTATTCGTTTTGAAGTCTAGATGGTTAATATAAGCTAGATGGGTGTTGAAAACATTATATTTATCAAAGCGTTCATCGAAGTCACAACCGTTTTCAGAATACACAAACTCACAAAATTTGACAAATAACCATGAAAAAGCAACAAAACTTGAAAATGCTTATTTCGTGATTTCCAGTCGATTTTAGACACTTTTAGGTAGTTTTCATTTTTGCAAAACCACTATTCGTTTTGAAGTCTAGATGGTTAATATAAGCTAGATGGGTGTTGAAAACATTATATTTATCAAAGCGTTCATCGAAGTCACAACCGTTTTCAGAAAACACAAACTCACAAAATTTGGCAAATAACCATGAAAAAGCAACAAAACTTGAAAATGCTTATTTCGTGATTTCCAGTCGATTTTAGACACTTTTAGGTAGTTTTCATTTTTGCAAAACCACTATTCGTTTTGAAGTCTAGATGGTTAATATAAGCTAGATGGGTGTTGAAAACATTATATTTATCAAAGCGTTCATCGAAGTCACAACCGTTTTCAGAAAACACAAACTCACAAAATTTCACAAATAACCATGAAAAAGCAACAAAACTTGAAAATGCTTATTTCGTGATTTCCAGTCGATTTTAGACACTTTTAGGTAGTTTTCATTTTTGCAAAACCACTATTCGTTTTGAAGTCTAGATGGTTAATATAAGCAAGATGGGGGTTGAAAACATTATATTTATCGAAGAGTTCATCGAAGTCACAACCGTTTCCAGAAAACACAAACTCACAAAATTTGGCAAATAACCATGAAAAAGCAACAAAACTTGAAAATGCTTATTTCGTGATTTCCAGTCGATTTTAGACACTTTTAGGTAGTTTTCATTTTTGCAAAACCACTATTCGTTTTGAAGTCTAGATGGTTAATATAAGCTAGATGGGTGTTGAAAACATTATATTTATCAAAGCGTTCATCGAAGTCACAACCGTTTTCAGAATACACAAACTCACAAAATTTGGCAAATAACCATGAAAAAGCAACAAAACTTGAAAATGCTTATTTCGTGATTTCCAGTCGATTTTAGACACTTTTAGGTAGTTTTCATTTTTGCAAAACCACTATTCGTTTTAAAGTCTAGATGGTTAATATAAGCTAGATGGGTGTTGAAAACATTATATTTATCAAAGCGTTCATCGAAGTCACAACCGTTTTCAGAATACACAAACTCACAAAATTAGGCAAATAACCATGAAAAAGCAACAAAACTTGAAAATGCTTATTTCATGATTTCCAGTCGATTTTAGACACTTTTAGGTAGTTTTCATTTTTGCAAAACCACTATTCGTTTTGAAGTCTAGATGGTTAATATAAGCTAGATGGGTGTTGAAAACATTATATTTATCAAAGCGTTCATCGAAGTCACAACCGTTTTCAGAATACACAAACTCACAAAATTTGACAAATAACCATGAAAAAGCAACAAAACTTGAAAATGCTTATTTCGTGATTTCTAGTCGATTTTAGACACTTTTAGGTAGTTTTCATTTTTGCAAAACCACTATTCGTTTTGAAGTCTAGATGGTTAATATAAGCAAGATGGGGGTTGAAAACATTATATTTATCGAAGAGTTCATCGAAGTCACAACCGTTTCCAGAAAACACAAACTCACAAAATTTGGCAAATAACCATGAAAAAGCAACAAAACTTGAAAATGCTTATTTCGTGATTTCCAGTCGATTTTAGACACTTTTAGGTAGTTTTCATTTTTGCAAAACCACTATTCGTTTTAAAGTCTAGATGGTTAATATAAGCTAGATGGGTGTTGAAAACATTATATTTATCAAAGCGTTCATCGAAGTCACAACCGTTTTCAGAATACACAAACTCACAAAATTTGACAAATAACCATGAAAAAGCAACAAAACTTGAAAATGCGTATTTCGTGATTTCCAGTCGATTTTAGACACTTTTAGGTAGTTTTCATTTTTGCAAAACCACTATTCGTTTTGAAGTCTAGATGGTTAATATAAGCTAGATGGGTGTTGAAAACATTATATTTATCAAAGCGTTCATCGAAGTCACAACCGTTTTCAGAAAACACAAACTCACAAAATTTGGCAAATAACCATGAAAAAGCAACAAAACTTGAAAATGCTTATTTCGTGATTTCCAGTCGATTTTAGACACTTTTAGGTAGTTTTCATTTTTGCAAAACCACTATTCGTTTTGAAGTCTAGATGGTTAATATAAGCTAGATGGGTGTTGAAAACATTATATTTATCAAAGCGTTCATCGAAGTCACAACCGTTTTCAGAAAACACAAACTCACAAAATTTGGCAAATAACCATGAAAAAGCAACAAAACTTGAAAATGCTTATTTCGTGATTTCCAGTCGATTTTAGACACTTTTAGGTAGTTTTCATTTTTGCAAAACCACTATTCGTTTTGAAGTCTAGATGGTTAATATAAGCTAGATGGGTGTTGAAAACATTATATTTATCAAAGCGTTCATCGAAGTCACAACCGTTTTCAGAATACACAAACTCACAAAATTTGGCAAATAACCATGAAAAAGCAACAAAACTTGAAAATGCTTATTTCGTGATTTCCAGTCGATTTTAGACACTTTTAGGTAGTTTTCATTTTTGCAAAACCACTATTCGTTTTAAAGTCTAGATGGTTAATATAAGCTAGATGGGTGTTGAAAACATTATATTTATCAAAGCGTTCATCGAAGTCATAACCGTTTTCAGAATACACAAACTCACACAATTTGGCAAATAACCATGAAAAAGCAACAAAACTTGAAAATGCTTATTTCGTGATTTCCAGTCGATTTTAGACACTTTTAGGTAGTTTTCATTTTTGCAAAACCACTATTCGTTTTGAAGTCTAGATGGTTAATATAAGCTAGATGGGTGTTGAAAACATTATATTTATCAAAGCGTTCATCGAAGTCGCAACCGTTTTCAGAATACACAAACTCACAAAATTTGGCAAATAACCATGAAAAAGCAACAAAACTTGAAAATGCTTATTTCGTGATTTCCAGTCGATTTTAGACACTTTTAGGTAGTTTTCATTTTTGCAAAACCACTATTCGTTTTAAAGTCTAGATGGTTAATATAAGCTAGATGGGTGTTGAAAACATTATATTTATCAAAGCGTTCATCGAAGTCATAACCGTTTTCAGAAAACACAAACTCACAAAATTTGGCAAATGACGATGAAAAAGCAACAAAACTTGAAAATGCTTATTTCGTGATTTCCAGTCGATTTTAGACACTTTTAGGTAGTGTTCATTTTTGCAAAACCACTATTCGTTTTGAAGTCTAGATGGTTAATATAAGCTAGATGGGTGTTGAAAACATTATATTTATCAAAGCGTTCATCGAAGTCACAACCGTTTTCAGAATACACAAACTCACAAAATTTGGCAAATAACCATGAAAAAGCAACAAAACTTGAAAATGCTTATTTCGTGATTTCCAGTCGATTTTAGACACTTTTAGGTAGTTTTCATTTTTGCAAAACCACTATTCGTTTTGAAGTCTAGATGGTTAATATAAGCAAGATGGGGGTTGAAAACATTATATTTATCGAAGAGTTCATCGAAGTCACAACCGTTTCCAGAAAACACAAACTCACAAAATTTGGCAAATAACCATGAAAAAGCAACAAAACTTGAAAATGCTTATTTCGTGATTTCCAGTCGATTTTAGACACTTTTAGGTAGTTTTCATTTTTGCAAAACCACTATTCGTTTTGAAGTCTAGATGGTTAATATAAGCTAGATGGGTGTTGAAAACATTATATTTATCAAAGCGTTCATCGAAGTCACAACCGTTTTCAGAATACACAAACTCACAAAATTTGGCAAATAACCATGAAAAAGCAACAAAACTTGAAAATGCTTATTTCGTGATTTCCAGTCGATTTTAGACACTTTTAGGTAGTTTTCATTTTTGCAAAACCACTATTCGTTTTAAAGTCTAGATGGTTAATATAAGCTAGATGGGTGTTGAAAACATTATATTTATCAAAGCGTTCATCGAAGTCACAACCGTTTTCAGAATACACAAACTCACAAAATTAGGCAAATAACCATGAAAAAGCAACAAAACTTGAAAATGCTTATTTCATGATTTCCAGTCGATTTTAGACACTTTTAGGTAGTTTTCATTTTTGCAAAACCACTATTCGTTTTGAAGTCTAGATGGTTAATATAAGCTAGATGGGTGTTGAAAACATTATATTTATCAAAGCGTTCATCGAAGTCACAACCGTTTTCAGAATACACAAACTCACAAAATTTGACAAATAACCATGAAAAAGCAACAAAACTTGAAAATGCTTATTTCGTGATTTCCAGTCGATTTTAGACACTTTTAGGTAGTTTTCATTTTTGCAAAACCACTATTCGTTTTGAAGTCTAGATGGTTAATATAAGCTAGATGGGTGTTGAAAACATTATATTTATCAAAGCGTTCATCGAAGTCACAACCGTTTTCAGAAAACACAAACTCACAAAATTTGGCAAATAACCATGAAAAAGCAACAAAACTTGAAAATGCTTATTTCGTGATTTCCAGTCGATTTTAGACACTTTTAGGTAGTTTTCATTTTTGCAAAACCACTATTCGTTTTGAAGTCTAGATGGTTAATATAAGCTAGATGGGTGTTGAAAACATTATATTTATCAAAGCGTTCATCGAAGTCACAACCGTTTTCAGAAAACACAAACTCACAAAATTTGGCAAATAACCATGAAAAAGCAACAAAACTTGAAAATGCTTATTTCGTGATTTCCAGTCGATTTTAGACACTTTTAGGTAGTTTTCATTTTTGCAAAACCACTATTCGTTTTGAAGTCTAGATGGTTAATATAAGCTAGATGGGTGTTGAAAACATTATATTTATCAAAGCGTTCATCGAAGTCACAACCGTTTTCAGAATACACAAACTCACAAAATTTGGCAAATAACCATGAAAAAGCAACAAAACTTGAAAATGCTTATTTCGTGATTTCCAGTCGATTTTAGACACTTTTAGGTAGTTTTCATTTTTGCAAAACCACTATTCGTTTTAAAGTCTAGATGGTTAATATAAGCTAGATGGGTGTTGAAAACATTATATTTATCAAAGCGTTCATCGAAGTCATAACCGTTTTCAGAATACACAAACTCACACAATTTGGCAAATAACCATGAAAAAGCAACAAAACTTGAAAATGCTTATTTCGTGATTTCCAGTCGATTTTAGACACTTTTAGGTAGTTTTCATTTTTGCAAAACCACTATTCGTTTTGAAGTCTAGATGGTTAATATAAGCTAGATGGGTGTTGAAAACATTATATTTATCAAAGCGTTCATCGAAGTCGCAACCGTTTTCAGAATACACAAACTCACAAAATTTGGCAAATAACCATGAAAAAGCAACAAAACTTGAAAATGCTTATTTCGTGATTTCCAGTCGATTTTAGACACTTTTAGGTAGTTTTCATTTTTGCAAAACCACTATTCGTTTTAAAGTCTAGATGGTTAATATAAGCTAGATGGGTGTTGAAAACATTATATTTATCAAAGCGTTCATCGAAGTCATAACCGTTTTCAGAAAACACAAACTCACAAAATTTGGCAAATGACGATGAAAAAGCAACAAAACTTGAAAATGCTTATTTCGTGATTTCCAGTCGATTTTAGACACTTTTAGGTAGTTTTCATTTTTGCAAAACCACTATTCGTTTTGAAGTCTAGATGGTTAATATAAGCTAGATGGGTGTTGAAAACATTATATTTATCAAAGCGTTCATCGAAGTCGCAACCGTTTTCAGAATACACAAACTCACAAAATTTGGCAAATAACCATGAAAAAGCAACAAAACTTGAAAATGCTTATTTCGTGATTTCCAGTCGATTTTAGACACTTTTAGGTAGTTTTCATTTTTGCAAAACCACTATTCGTTTTAAAGTCTAGATGGTTAATATAAGCTAGATGGGTGTTGAAAACATTATATTTATCAAAGCGTTCATCGAAGTCATAACCGTTTTCAGAATACACAAACTCACAAAATTTGGCAAATAACCATGAAAAAGCAACAAAACTTGAAAATGCTTATTTCGTGATTTCCAGTCGATTTTAGACACTTTTAGGTAGTTTTCATTTTTGCAAAACCACTATTCGTTTTGAAGTCTAGATGGTTAATATAAGCTAGATGGGTGTTGAAAACATTATATTTATCAAAGCGTTCATCGAAGTCACAACCGTTTTCAGAATACACAAACTCACAAAATTTGGCAAATAACCATGAAAAAGCAACAAAACTTGAAAATGCTTATTTCGTGATTTCCAGTCGATTTTAGACACTTTTAGGTAGTTTTCATTTTTGCAAAACCACTATTCGTTTTGAAGTCTAGATGGTTAATATAAGCAAGATGGGGGTTGAAAACATTATATTTATCAAAGCGTTCATCGAAGTCACAACCGTTTTCAGAATACACAAACTCATAAAATTTGGCAAATAACCATGAAAAAGCAACAAAACTTGAAAATGCTTATTTCGTGATTTCCAGTCGATTTTAGACACTTTTAGGTAGTTTTCATTTTTGCAAAACCACTATTCGTTTTAAAGTCTAGATGGTTAATATAAGCTAGATGGGTGTTGAAAACATTATATTTATCAAAGCGTTCATCGAAGTCATAACCGTTTTCAGAATACACAAACTCACAAAATTTGGCAAATAACCATGAAAAAGCAACAAAACTTGAAAATGCTTATTTCGTGATTTCCAGTCGATTTTAGACACTTTTAGGTAGTTTTCATTTTTGCAAAACCACTATTCGTTTTGAAGTCTAGATGGTTAATATAAGCAAGATGGGGGTTGAAAACATTATATTTATCAAAGCGTTCATCGAAGTCACAACCGTTTTCAGAATACACAAACTCATAAAATTTGGCAAATAACCATGAAAAAGCAACAAAACTTGAAAATGCTTATTTCGTGATTTCCAGTCGATTTTAGACACTTTTAGGTAGTTTTCATTTTTGCAAAACCACTATTCGTTTTGAAGTCTAGATGGTTAATATAAGCTAGATGGGTGTTGAAAACATTATATTTATCAAAGCGTTCATCGAAGTCACAACCGTTTTCAGAATACACAAACTCACAAAATTAGGCAAATAACCATGAAAAAGCAACAAAACTTGAAAATGCTTATTTCGTGATTTCCAGTCGATTTTAGACACTTTTAGGTAGTTTTCATTTTTGCAAAACCACTATTCGTTTTGAAGTCTAGATGGTTAATATAAGCAAGATGGGGGTTGAAAACATTATATTTATCGAAGAGTTCATCGAAGTCACAACCGTTTCCAGAAAACACAAACTCACAAAATTTGGCAAATAACCATGAAAAAGCAACAAAACTTGAAAATGCTTATTTCGTGATTTCCAGTCGATTTTAGACACTTTTAGGTAGTTTTCATTTTTGCAAAACCACTATTCGTTTTGAAGTCTAGATGGTTAATATAAGCTAGATGGGTGTTGAAAACATTATATTTATCAAAGCGTTCATCGAAGTCACAACCGTTTTCAGAATACACAAACTCACAAAATTTGGCAAATAACCATGAAAAAGCAACAAAACTTGAAAATGCTTATTTCGTGATTTCCAGTCGATTTTAGACACTTTTAGGTAGTTTTCATTTTTGCAAAACCACTATTCGTTTTAAAGTCTAGATGGTTAATATAAGCTAGATGGGTGTTGAAAACATTATATTTATCAAAGCGTTCATCGAAGTCACAACCGTTTTCAGAATACACAAACTCACAAAATTAGGCAAATAACCATGAAAAAGCAACAAAACTTGAAAATGCTTATTTCATGATTTCCAGTCGATTTTAGACACTTTTAGGTAGTTTTCATTTTTGCAAAACCACTATTCGTTTTGAAGTCTAGATGGTTAATATAAGCTAGATGGGTGTTGAAAACATTATATTTATCAAAGCGTTCATCGAAGTCACAACCGTTTTCAGAAAACACAAACTCACAAAATTTGGCAAATAACCATGAAAAAGCAACAAAACTTGAAAATGCTTATTTCGTGATTTCCAGTCGATTTTAGACACTTTTAGGTAGTTTTCATTTTTGCAAAACCACTATTCGTTTTGAAGTCTAGATGGTTAATATAAGCTAGATGGGTGTTGAAAACATTATATTTATCAAAGCGTTCATCGAAGTCACAACCGTTTTCAGAAAACACAAACTCACAAAATTTGGCAAATAACCATGAAAAAGCAACAAAACTTGAAAATGCTTATTTCGTGATTTCCAGTCGATTTTAGACACTTTTAGGTAGTTTTCATTTTTGCAAAACCACTATTCGTTTTGAAGTCTAGATGGTTAATATAAGCTAGATGGGTGTTGAAAACATTATATTTATCAAAGCGTTCATCGAAGTCACAACCGTTTTCAGAATACACAAACTCACAAAATTTGGCAAATAACCATGAAAAAGCAACAAAACTTGAAAATGCTTATTTCGTGATTTCCAGTCGATTTTAGACACTTTTAGGTAGTTTTCATTTTTGCAAAACCACTATTCGTTTTAAAGTCTAGATGGTTAATATAAGCTAGATGGGTGTTGAAAACATTATATTTATCAAAGCGTTCATCGAAGTCATAACCGTTTTCAGAATACACAAACTCACACAATTTGGCAAATAACCATGAAAAAGCAACAAAACTTGAAAATGCTTATTTCGTGATTTCCAGTCGATTTTAGACACTTTTAGGTAGTTTTCATTTTTGCAAAACCACTATTCGTTTTGAAGTCTAGATGGTTAATATAAGCTAGATGGGTGTTGAAAACATTATATTTATCAAAGCGTTCATCGAAGTCATAACCGTTTTCAGAATACACAAACTCACAAAATTTGGCAAATAACCATGAAAAAGCAACAAAACTTGAAAATGCTTATTTCGTGATTTCCAGTCGATTTTAGACACTTTTAGGTAGTTTTCATTTTTGCAAAACCACTATTCGTTTTGAAGTCTAGATGGTTAATATAAGCTAGATGGGTGTTGAAAACATTATATTTATCAAAGCGTTCATCGAAGTCACAACCGTTTTCAGAATACACAAACTCACAAAATTTGGCAAATAACCATGAAAAAGCAACAAAACTTGAAAATGCTTATTTCGTGATTTCCAGTCGATTTTAGACACTTTTAGGTAGTTTTCATTTTTGCAAAACCACTATTCGTTTTGAAGTCTAGATGGTTAATATAAGCAAGATGGGGGTTGAAAACATTATATTTATCAAAGCGTTCATCGAAGTCACAACCGTTTTCAGAATACACAAACTCATAAAATTTGGCAAATAACCATGAAAAAGCAACAAAACTTGAAAATGCTTATTTCGTGATTTCCAGTCGATTTTAGACACTTTTAGGTAGTTTTCATTTTTGCAAAACCACTATTCGTTTTAAAGTCTAGATGGTTAATATAAGCTAGATGGGTGTTGAAAACATTATATTTATCAAAGCGTTCATCGAAGTCATAACCGTTTTCAGAATACACAAACTCACAAAATTTGGCAAATAACCATGAAAAAGCAACAAAACTTGAAAATGCTTATTTCGTGATTTCCACTCGATTTTAGACACTTTTAGGTAGTTTTCATTTTTGCAAAACCACTATTCGTTTGAAGTCTAGATGGTTAATATAAGCAAGATGGGGGTTGAAAACATTATATTTATCAAAGCGTTCATCGAAGTCACAACCGTTTTCAGAATACACAAACTCATAAAATTTGGCAAATAACCATGAAAAAGCAACAAAACTTGAAAATGCTTATTTCGTGATTTCCAGTCGATTTTAGACACTTTTAGGTAGTTTTCATTTTTGCAAAACCACTATTCGTTTTGAAGTCTAGATGGTTAATATAAGCTAGATGGGTGTTGAAAACATTATATTTATCAAAGCGTTCATCGAAGTCACAACCGTTTTCAGAATACACAAACTCACAAAATTTGGCAAATAACCATGAAAAAGCAACAAAACTTGAAAATGCTTATTTCGTGATTTCCAGTCGATTTTAGACACTTTTAGGTAGTTTTCATTTTTGCAAAACCACTATTCGTTTTGAAGTCTAGATGGTTAATATAAGCTAGATGGGTGTTGAAAACATTATATTTATCAAAGCGTTCATCGAAGTCACAACCGTTTTCAGAATACACAAACTCACAAAATTATGCAAATAACCATGAAAAAGCAACAAAACTTGAAAATGCTTATTTCGTGATTTCCAGTCGATTTTAGACACTTTTAGGTAGTTTTCATTTTTGCAAAACCACTATTCGTTTTGAAGTCTATATGGTTAATATAAGCTAGATGGGTGTTGAAAACATTATATTTATCAAAGCGTTCATCGAAGTCACAACCGTTTTCAGAATACACAAACTCACAAAATTTCACAAATAACCATGAAAAAGCAACAAAACTTGAAAATGCTTATTTCGTGATTTCCAGTCGATTTTAGACACTTTTAGGTAGTTTTCATTTTTGCAAAACCACTATTCGTTTTGAAGTCTAGATGGTTAATATAAGCTAGATAGGTGTTGAAAACATTATATTTATCAAAGCGTTCATCGAAGTCACAACCGTTTTCAGAAAACACAAACTCACAAAATTTGGCAAATAACCATGAAAAAGCAACAACACTTGAAAATGCTTATTTCGTGATTTCCAGTCGATTTTAGACACTTTTAGGTAGTTTTCATTTTTGCAAAACCACTATTCGTTTTGAAGTCTAGATGGTTAATATAAGCTAGATGGGTGTTGAAAACATTATATTTATCAATGCGATCATCGAAGTCGCAACCGTTTTCAGAATACACAAACTCACAAAATTTGGCAAATAACCATGAAAAAGCAACAAAACTTGAAAATGCTTATTTCGTGATTTCCAGTCGATTTTAGACACTTTTAGGTAGTTTTCATTTTTGCAAAACCACTATTCGTTTTAAAGTCTAGATGGTTAATATAAGCTAGATGGGTGTTGAAAACATTATATTTATCAAAGCGTTCATCGAAGTCATAACCGTTTTCAGAATACACAAACTCACAAAATTTGGCAAATAACCATGAAAAAGCAACAAAACTTGAAAATGCTTATTTCGTGATTTCCAGTCGATTTTAGACACTTTTAGGTAGTTTTCATTTTTGCAAAACCACTATTCGTTTTGAAGTCTAGATGGTTAATATAAGCTAGATGGGTGTTGAAAACATTATATTTATCAAAGCGTTCATCGAAGTCACAACCGTTTTCAGAATACACAAACTCACAAAATTTGGCAAATAACCATGAAAAAGCAACAAAACTTGAAAATGCTTATTTCGTGATTTCCAGTCGATTTTAGACACTTTTAGGTAGTTTTCATTTTTGCAAAACCACTATTCGTTTTGAAGTCTAGATGGTTAATATAAGCAAGATGGGGGTTGAAAACATTATATTTATCAAAGCGTTCATCGAAGTCACAACCGTTTTCAGAATACACAAACTCATAAAATTTGGCAAATAACCATGAAAAAGCAACAAAACTTGAAAATGCTTATTTCGTGATTTCCAGTCGATTTTAGACACTTTTAGGTAGTTTTCATTTTTGCAAAACCACTATTCGTTTTAAAGTCTAGATGGTTAATATAAGCTAGATGGGTGTTGAAAACATTATATTTATCAAAGCGTTCATCGAAGTCATAACCGTTTTCAGAAAACACAAACTCACAAAATTTGGCAAATAACCATGAAAAAGCAACAAAACTTGAAAATGCTTATTTCGTGATTTCCAGTCGATTTTAGACACTTTTAGGTAGTTTTCATTTTTGCAAAACCACTATTCGTTTTGAAGTCTAGATGGTTAATATAAGCTAGATGGGTGTTGAAAACATTATATTTATCAAAGCGTTCATCGAAGTCACAACCGTTTTCAGAATACACAAACTCACAAAATTTGGCAAATAACCATGAAAAAGCAACAAAACTTGAAAATGCTTATTTCGTGATTTCCAGTCGATTTTAGACACTTTTAGGTAGTTTTCATTTTTGCAAAACCACTATTCGTTTTAAAGTCTAGATGGTTAATATAAGCTAGATGGGTGTTGAAAACATTATATTTATCAAAGCGTTCATCGAAGTCATAACCGTTTTCAGAATACACAAACTCACACAATTTGGCAAATAACCATGAAAAAGCAACAAAACTTGAAAATGCTTATTTCGTGATTTCCAGTCGATTTTAGACACTTTTAGGTAGTTTTCATTTTTGCAAAACCACTATTCGTTTTGAAGTCTAGATGGTTAATATAAGCTAGATGGGTGTTGAAAACATTATATTTATCAAAGCGTTCATCGAAGTCATAACCGTTTTCAGAATACACAAACTCACAAAATTTGGCAAATAACCATGAAAAAGCAACAAAACTTGAAAATGCTTATTTCGTGATTTCCAGTCGATTTTAGACACTTTTAGGTAGTTTTCATTTTTGCAAAACCACTATTCGTTTTGAAGTCTAGATGGTTAATATAAGCTAGATGGGTGTTGAAAACATTATATTTATCAAAGCGTTCATCGAAGTCACAACCGTTTTCAGAATACACAAACTCACAAAATTTGGCAAATAACCATGAAAAAGCAACAAAACTTGAAAATGCTTATTTCGTGATTTCCAGTCGATTTTAGACACTTTTAGGTAGTTTTCATTTTTGCAAAACCACTATTCGTTTTGAAGTCTAGATGGTTAATATAAGCAAGATGGGGGTTGAAAACATTATATTTATCAAAGCGTTCATCGAAGTCACAACCGTTTTCAGAATACACAAACTCATAAAATTTGGCAAATAACCATGAAAAAGCAACAAAACTTGAAAATGCTTATTTCGTGATTTCCAGTCGATTTTAGACACTTTTAGGTAGTTTTCATTTTTGCAAAACCACTATTCGTTTTAAAGTCTAGATGGTTAATATAAGCTAGATGGGTGTTGAAAACATTATATTTATCAAAGCGTTCATCGAAGTCATAACCGTTTTCAGAATACACAAACTCACAAAATTTGGCAAATAACCATGAAAAAGCAACAAAACTTGAAAATGCTTATTTCGTGATTTCCACTCGATTTTAGACACTTTTAGGTAGTTTTCATTTTTGCAAAACCACTATTCGTTTTGAAGTCTAGATGGTTAATATAAGCAAGATGGGGGTTGAAAACATTATATTTATCAAAGCGTTCATCGAAGTCACAACCGTTTTCAGAATACACAAACTCATAAAATTTGGCAAATAACCATGAAAAAGCAACAAAACTTGAAAATGCTTATTTCGTGATTTCCAGTCGATTTTAGACACTTTTAGGTAGTTTTCATTTTTGCAAAACCACTATTCGTTTTGAAGTCTAGATGGTTAATATAAGCTAGATGGGTGTTGAAAACATTATATTTATCAAAGCGTTCATCGAAGTCACAACCGTTTTCAGAATACACAAACTCACAAAATTATGCAAATAACCATGAAAAAGCAACAAAACTTGAAAATGCTTATTTCGTGATTTCCAGTCGATTTTAGACACTTTTAGGTAGTTTTCATTTTTGCAAAACCACTATTCGTTTTGAAGTCTATATGGTTAATATAAGCTAGATGGGTGTTGAAAACATTATATTTATCAAAGCGTTCATCGAAGTCACAACCGTTTTCAGAATACACAAACTCACAAAATTTCACAAATAACCATGAAAAAGCAACAAAACTTGAAAATGCTTATTTCGTGATTTCCAGTCGATTTTAGACACTTTTAGGTAGTTTTCATTTTTGCAAAACCACTATTCGTTTTGAAGTCTAGATGGTTAATATAAGCTAGATAGGTGTTGAAAACATTATATTTATCAAAGCGTTCATCGAAGTCACAACCGTTTTCAGAAAACACAAACTCACAAAATTTGGCAAATAACCATGAAAAAGCAACAACACTTGAAAATGCTTATTTCGTGATTTCCAGTCGATTTTAGACACTTTTAGGTAGTTTTCATTTTTGCAAAACCACTATTCGTTTTGAAGTCTAGATGGTTAATATAAGCTAGATGGGTGTTGAAAACATTATATTTATCAATGCGATCATCGAAGTCGCAACCGTTTTCAGAATACACAAACTCACAAAATTTGGCAAATAACCATGAAAAAGCAACAAAACTTGAAAATGCTTATTTCGTGATTTCCAGTCGATTTTAGACACTTTTAGGTAGTTTTCATTTTTGCAAAACCACTATTCGTTTTAAAGTCTAGATGGTTAATATAAGCTAGATGGGTGTTGAAAACATTATATTTATCAAAGCGTTCATCGAAGTCATAACCGTTTTCAGAATACACAAACTCACAAAATTTGGCAAATAACCATGAAAAAGCAACAAAACTTGAAAATGCTTATTTCGTGATTTCCAGTCGATTTTAGACACTTTTAGGTAGTTTTCATTTTTGCAAAACCACTATTCGTTTTGAAGTCTAGATGGTTAATATAAGCTAGATGGGTGTTGAAAACATTATATTTATCAAAGCGTTCATCGAAGTCACAACCGTTTTCAGAATACACAAACTCACAAAATTTGGCAAATAACCATGAAAAAGCAACAAAACTTGAAAATGCTTATTTCGTGATTTCCAGTCGATTTTAGACACTTTTAGGTAGTTTTCATTTTTGCAAAACCACTATTCGTTTTGAAGTCTAGATGGTTAATATAAGCAAGATGGGGGTTGAAAACATTATATTTATCAAAGCGTTCATCGAAGTCACAACCGTTTTCAGAATACACAAACTCATAAAATTTGGCAAATAACCATGAAAAAGCAACAAAACTTGAAAATGCTTATTTCGTGATTTCCAGTCGATTTTAGACACTTTTAGGTAGTTTTCATTTTTGCAAAACCACTATTCGTTTTAAAGTCTAGATGGTTAATATAAGCTAGATGGGTGTTGAAAACATTATATTTATCAAAGCGTTCATCGAAGTCATAACCGTTTTCAGAATACACAAACTCACAAAATTTGGCAAATAACCATGAAAAAGCAACAAAACTTGAAAATGCTTATTTCGTGATTTCCACTCGATTTTAGACACTTTTAGGTAGTTTTCATTTTTGCAAAACCACTATTCGTTTTGAAGTCTAGATGGTTAATATAAGCAAGATGGGGGTTGAAAACATTATATTTATCAAAGCGTTCATCGAAGTCACAACCGTTTTCAGAATACACAAACTCATAAAATTTGGCAAATAACCATGAAAAAGCAACAAAACTTGAAAATGCTTATTTCGTGATTTCCAGTCGATTTTAGACACTTTTAGGTAGTTTTCATTTTTGCAAAACCACTATTCGTTTTGAAGTCTAGATGGTTAATATAAGCTAGATGGGTGTTGAAAACATTATATTTATCAAAGCGTTCATCGAAGTCACAACCGTTTTCAGAATACACAAACTCACAAAATTTCACAAATAACCATGAAAAAGCAACAAAACTTGAAAATGCTTATTTCGTGATTTCCAGTCGATTTTAGACACTTTTAGGTAGTTTTCATTTTTGCAAAACCACTATTCGTTTTGAAGTCTAGATGGTTAATATAAGCTAGATGGGTGTTGAAAACATTATATTTATCAAAGCGTTCATCGAAGTCACAACCGTTTTCAGAATACACAAACTCACAAAATTTCACAAATAACCATGAAAAAGCAACAAAACTTGAAAATGCTTATTTCGTGATTTCCAGTCGATTTTAGACACTTTTAGGTAGTTTTCATTTTTGCAAAACCACTATTCGTTTTGAAGTCTAGATGGTTAATATAAGCTAGATGGGTGTTGAAAACATTATATTTATCAAAGCGTTCATCGAAGTCACAACCGTTTTCAGAATACACAAACTCACAAAATTATGCAAATAACCATGAAAAAGCAACAAAACTTGAAAATGCTTATTTCGTGATTTCCAGTCGATTTTAGACACTTTTAGGTAGTTTTCATTTTTGCAAAACCACTATTCGTTTTGAAGTCTAGATGGTTAATATAAGCTAGATGGGTGTTGAAAACATTATATTTATCAAAGCGTTCATCGAAGTCACAACCGTTTTCAGAATACACAAACTCACAAAATTTCACAAATAACCATGAAAAAGCAACAAAACTTGAAAATGCTTATTTCGTGATTTCCAGTCGATTTTAGACACTTTTAGGTAGTTTTCATTTTTGCAAAACCACTATTCGTTTTGAAGTCTAGATGGTTAATATAAGCTAGATAGGTGTTGAAAACATTATATTTATCAAAGCGTTCATCGAAGTCACAACCGTTTTCAGAAAACACAAACTCACAAAATTTGGCAAATAACCATGAAAAAGCAACAACACTTGAAAATGCTTATTTCGTGATTTCCAGTCGATTTTAGACACTTTTAGGTAGTTTTCATTTTTGCAAAACCACTATTCGTTTTGAAGTCTAGATGGTTAATATAAGCTAGATGGGTGTTGAAAACATTATATTTATCAAAGCGTTCATCGAAGTCACAACCGTTTTCAGAATACACAAACTCACAAAATTAGGCAAATAACCATGAAAAAGCAACAAAACTTGAAAATGCTTATTTCGTGATTTCCAGTCGATTTTAGACACTTTTAGGTAGTTTTCATTTTTGCAAAACCACTATTCGTTTTGAAGTCTAGATGGTTAATATAAGCAAGATGGGGGTTGAAAACATTATATTTATCAAAGCGTTCATCGAAGTCACAACCGTTTTCAGAATACACAAACTCATAAAATTTGGCAAATAACCATGAAAAAGCAACAAAACTTGAAAATGCTTATTTCGTGATTTCCAGTCGATTTTAGACACTTTTAGGTAGTTTTCATTTTTGCAAAACCACTATTCGTTTTGAAGTCTAGATGGTTAATATAAGCTAGATGGGTGTTGAAAACATTATATTTATCAAAGCGTTCATCGAAGTCACAACCGTTTTCAGAATACACAAACTCACAAAATTATGCAAATAACCATGAAAAAGCAACAAAACTTGAAAATGCTTATTTCGTGATTTCCAGTCGATTTTAGACACTTTTAGGTAGTTTTCATTTTTGCAAAACCACTATTCGTTTTGAAGTCTATATGGTTAATATAAGCTAGATGGGTGTTGAAAACATTATATTTATCAAAGCGTTCATCGAAGTCACAACCGTTTTCAGAATACACAAACTCACAAAATTTCACAAATAACCATGAAAAAGCAACAAAACTTGAAAATGCTTATTTCGTGATTTCCAGTCGATTTTAGACACTTTTAGGTAGTTTTCATTTTTGCAAAACCACTATTCGTTTTGAAGTCTAGATGGTTAATATAAGCTAGATAGGTGTAGAAAACATTATATTTATCAAAGCGTTCATCGAAGTCACAACCGTTTTCAGAAAACACAAACTCACAAAATTTGGCAAATAACCATGAAAAAGCAACAACACTTGAAAATGCTTATTTCGTGATTTCCAGTCGATTTTAGACACTTTTAGGTAGTTTTCATTTTTGCAAAACCACTATTCGTTTTGAAGTCTAGATGGTTAATATAAGCTAGATGGGTGTTGAAAACATTATATTTATCAAAGCGATCATCGAAGTCGCAACCGTTTTCAGAATACACAAACTCACAAAATTTGGCAAATAACCATGAAAAAGCAACAAAACTTGAAAATGCTTATTTCGTGATTTCCAGTCGATTTTAGACACTTTTAGGTAGTTTTCATTTTTGCAAAACCACTATTCGTTTTAAAGTCTAGATGGTTAATATAAGCTAGATGGGTGTTGAAAACATTATATTTATCAAAGCGTTCATCGAAGTCATAACCGTTTTCAGAATACACAAACTCACAAAATTTGGCAAATAACCATGAAAAAGCAACAAAACTTGAAAATGCTTATTTCGTGATTTCCAGTCGATTTTAGACACTTTTAGGTAGTTTTCATTTTTGCAAAACCACTATTCGTTTTGAAGTCTAGATGGTTAATATAAGCTAGATGGGTGTTGAAAACATTATATTTATCAAAGCGTTCATCGAAGTCACAACCGTTTTCAGAATACACAAACTCACAAAATTTGGCAAATAACCATGAAAAAGCAACAAAACTTGAAAATGCTTATTTCGTGATTTCCAGTCGATTTTAGACACTTTTAGGTAGTTTTCATTTTTGCAAAACCACTATTCGTTTTGAAGTCTAGATGGTTAATATAAGCAAGATGGGGGTTGAAAACATTATATTTATCAAAGCGTTCATCGAAGTCACAACCGTTTTCAGAATACACAAACTCATAAAATTTGGCAAATAACCATGAAAAAGCAACAAAACTTGAAAATGCTTATTTCGTGATTTCCAGTCGATTTTAGACACTTTTAGGTAGTTTTCATTTTTGCAAAACCACTATTCGTTTTAAAGTCTAGATGGTTAATATAAGCTAGATGGGTGTTGAAAACATTATATTTATCAAAGCGTTCATCGAAGTCATAACCGTTTTCAGAATACACAAACTCACAAAATTTGGCAAATAACCATGAAAAAGCAACAAAACTTGAAAATGCTTATTTCGTGATTTCCACTCGATTTTAGACACTTTTAGGTAGTTTTCATTTTTGCAAAACCACTATTCGTTTTGAAGTCTAGATGGTTAATATAAGCAAGATGGGGGTTGAAAACATTATATTTATCAAAGCGTTCATCGAAGTCACAACCGTTTTCAGAATACACAAACTCATAAAATTTGGCAAATAACCATGAAAAAGCAACAAAACTTGAAAATGCTTATTTCGTGATTTCCAGTCGATTTTAGACACTTTTAGGTAGTTTTCATTTTTGCAAAACCACTATTCGTTTTGAAGTCTAGATGGTTAATATAAGCTAGATGGGTGTTGAAAACATTATATTTATCAAAGCGTTCATCGAAGTCACAACCGTTTTCAGAATACACAAACTCACAAAATTTCACAAATAACCATGAAAAAGCAACAAAACTTGAAAATGCTTATTTCGTGATTTCCAGTCGATTTTAGACACTTTTAGGTAGTTTTCATTTTTGCAAAACCACTATTCGTTTTGAAGTCTAGATGGTTAATATAAGCTAGATGGGTGTTGAAAACATTATATTTATCAAAGCGTTCATCGAAGTCACAACCGTTTTCAGAATACACAAACTCACAAAATTTCACAAATAACCATGAAAAAGCAACAAAACTTGAAAATGCTTATTTCGTGATTTCCAGTCGATTTTAGACACTTTTAGGTAGTTTTCATTTTTGCAAAACCACTATTCGTTTTGAAGTCTAGATGGTTAATATAAGCTAGATGGGTGTTGAAAACATTATATTTATCAAAGCGTTCATCGAAGTCACAACCGTTTTCAGAATACACAAACTCACAAAATTATGCAAATAACCATGAAAAAGCAACAAAACTTGAAAATGCTTATTTCGTGATTTCCAGTCGATTTTAGACACTTTTAGGTAGTTTTCATTTTTGCAAAACCACTATTCGTTTTGAAGTCTAGATGGTTAATATAAGCTAGATGGGTGTTGAAAACATTATATTTATCAAAGCGTTCATCGAAGTCACAACCGTTTTCAGAATACACAAACTCACAAAATTTCACAAATAACCATGAAAAAGCAACAAAACTTGAAAATGCTTATTTCGTGATTTCCAGTCGATTTTAGACACTTTTAGGTAGTTTTCATTTTTGCAAAACCACTATTCGTTTTGAAGTCTAGATGGTTAATATAAGCTAGATAGGTGTTGAAAACATTATATTTATCAAAGCGTTCATCGAAGTCACAACCGTTTTCAGAAAACACAAACTCACAAAATTTGGCAAATAACCATGAAAAAGCAACAACACTTGAAAATGCTTATTTCGTGATTTCCAGTCGATTTTAGACACTTTTAGGTAGTTTTCATTTTTGCAAAACCACTATTCGTTTTGAAGTCTAGATGGTTAATATAAGCTAGATGGGTGTTGAAAACATTATATTTATCAAAGCGTTCATCGAAGTCACAACCGTTTTCAGAATACACAAACTCACAAAATTAGGCAAATAACCATGAAAAAGCAACAAAACTTGAAAATGCTTATTTCGTGATTTCCAGTCGATTTTAGACACTTTTAGGTAGTTTTCATTTTTGCAAAACCACTATTCGTTTTGAAGTCTAGATGGTTAATATAAGCAAGATGGGGGTTGAAAACATTATATTTATCAAAGCGTTCATCGAAGTCACAACCGTTTTCAGAATACACAAACTCATAAAATTTGGCAAATAACCATGAAAAAGCAACAAAACTTGAAAATGCTTATTTCGTGATTTCCAGTCGATTTTAGACACTTTTAGGTAGTTTTCATTTTTGCAAAACCACTATTCGTTTTGAAGTCTAGATGGTTAATATAAGCTAGATGGGTGTTGAAAACATTATATTTATCAAAGCGTTCATCGAAGTCACAACCGTTTTCAGAATACACAAACTCACAAAATTTGGCAAATAACCATGAAAAAGCAACAAAACTTGAAAATGCTTATTTCGTGATTTCCAGTCGATTTTAGACACTTTTAGGTAGTTTTCATTTTTGCAAAACAACTATTCGTTTTGAAGTCTAGATGGTTAATATAAGCTAGATGGGAGTTGAAAACATTATATTTATCAAAGCGTTCATCGAAGTCACAGCCGTTTTCAGAATACACAAACTCACAAAATTAGGCAAATAACCATGAAAAAGCAACAAAACTTGAAAATGCTTATTTCGTGATTTCTAGTCGATTTTAGACACTTTTAGGTAGTTTTCATTTTTGCAAAACCACTATTCGTTTTGAAGTCTAGATGGTTAATATAAGCTAGATGGGGGTTGAAAACATTATATTTATCGAAGAGTTCATCGAAGTCACAACCGTTTTCAGAAAACACAAACTCACAAAATTTGGCAAATAACCATGAGAAAGCAAGAAAACTTGAAAATGCTTATTTCGTGATTTCCAGTCGATTTTAGACACTTTTAGGTAGTTTTCATTTTTGCAAAACCACTATTCGTTTTGAAGTCTAGATGGTTAATATAAGCTAGATGGGGGTTGAAAACATTATATTTATCGAAGAGTTCATCGAAGTCACAACCGTTTTCAGAAAACACAAACTCACAAAATTTGGCAAATAACCATGAGAAAGCAAGAAAACTTGAAAATGATTATTTCGTGATTTCCAGTCGATTTTAGACACTTTTAGGTAGTTTTCATTTTTGCAAAACCACTATTCGTTTTGAAGTCTAGATGGTTAATATAAGCTAGATGGGTGTTGAAAACATTATATTTATCAAAGCGTTCATCGAAGTCACAACCGTTTTCAGAATACACAAACTCATAAAATTTGGCAAATAACCATGAAAAAGCAACAAAACTTGAAAATGCTTATTTCGTGATTTCCAGTCGATTTTAGACACTTTTAGGTAGTTTTCATTTTTGCAAAACAACTATTCGTTTTGAAGTCTAGATGGTTAATATAAGCTAGATGGGTGTTGAAAACATTATATTTATCAAAGCGTTCATCGAAGTCACAACCGTTTTCAGAATACACAAACTCACAAAATTAGGCAAATAACCATGAAAAAGCAACAAAACTTGAAAATGCTTATTTCGTGATTTCCAGTCGATTTTAGACACTTTTAGGTAGTTTTCATTTTTGCAAAACCACTATTCGTTTTAAAGTCTAGATGGTTAATATAAGCTAGATGGGTGTTGAAAACATTATATTTATCAAAGCGTTCATCGAAGTCATAACCGTTTTCAGAATACACAAACTCACAAAATTTGGCAAATAACCATGAAAAAGCAACAAAACTTGAAAATGCTTATTTCGTGATTTCCAGTCGATTTTAGACACTTTTAGGTAGTTTTCATTTTTGCAAAACCACTATTCGTTTTGAAGTCTAGATGGTTAATATAAGCAAGATGGGGGTTGAAAACATTATATTTATCAAAGCGTTCATCGAAGTCACAACCGTTTTGAGAATACACAAACTCATAAAATTTGGCAAATAACCATGAAAAAGCAACAAAACTTGAAAATGCTTATTTCGTGATTTCCAGTCGATTTTAGACACTTTTAGGTAGTTTTCATTTTTGCAAAACCACTATTCGTTTTGAAGTCTAGATGGTTAATATAAGCTAGATGGGTGTTGAAAACATTATATTTATCAAAGCGTTCATCGAAGTCACAACCGTTTTCAGAATACACAAACTCACAAAATTATGCAAATAACCATGAAAAAGCAACAAAATTTGAAAATGCTTATTTCGTGATTTCCAGTCGATTTTAGACACTTTTAGGTAGTTTTCATTTTTGCAAAACCACTATTCGTTTTGAAGTCTAGATGGTTAATATAAGCTAGATGGGTGTTGAAAACATTATATTTATCAAAGCGTTCATCGAAGTCACAACCGTTTTCAGAATACACAAACTCACAAAATTTCACAAATAACCATGAAAAAGCAACAAAACTTGAAAATGCTTATTTCGTGATTTCCAGTCGATTTTAGACACTTTTAGGTAGTTTTCATTTTTGCAAAACCACTATTCGTTTTGAAGTCTAGATGGTTAATATAAGCTAGATGGGTGTTGAAAACATTATATTTATCAAAGCGTTCATCGAAGTCACAACCGTTTTCAGAATACACAAACTCACAAAATTTGGCAAATAACCATGAAAAAGCAACAAAACTTGAAAATGCTTATTTCGTGATTTCCAGTCGATTTTAGACACTTTTAGGTAGTTTTCATTTTTGCAAAACCACTATTCGTTTTGAAGTCTAGATGGTTAATATAAGCAAGATGGGGGTTGAAAACATTATATTTATCAAAGCGTTCATCGAAGTCACAACCGTTTTGAGAATACACAAACTCATAAAATTTGGCAAATAACCATGAAAAAGCAACAAAACTTGAAAATGCTTATTTCGTGATTTCCAGTCGATTTTAGACACTTTTAGGTAGTTTTCATTTTTGCAAAACCACTATTCGTTTTGAAGTCTAGATGGTTAATATAAGCTAGATGGGTGTTGAAAACATTATATTTATCAAAGCGTTCATCGAAGTCACAACCGTTTTCAGAATACACAAACTCACAAAATTTGGCAAATAACCATGAAAAAGCAACAAAACTTTAAAATGCTTATTTCGTGATTTCCAGTCGATTTTAGACACTTTTAGGTAGTTTTCATTTTTGCAAAACCACTATTCGTTTTGAAGTCTAGATGGTTAATATAAGCTAGATGGGTGTTGAAAACATTATATTTATCAAAGCGTTCATCGAAGTCACAACCGTTTTCAGAATACACAAACTCACAAAATTATGCAAATAACCATGAAAAAGCAACAAAACTTGAAAATGCTTATTTCGTGATTTCCAGTCGATTTTAGACACTTTTAGGTAGTTTTCATTTTTGCAAAACCACTATTCGTTTTGAAGTCTAGATGGTTAATATAAGCTAGATGGGTGTTGAAAACATTATATTTATCAAAGCGTTCATCGAAGTCACAACCGTTTTCAGAATACACAAACTCACAAAATTTCACAAATAACCATGAAAAAGCAACAAAACTTGAAAATGCTTATTTTGTGATTTCCAGTCGATTTTAGACACTTTTAGGTAGTTTTCATTTTTGCAAAACCACTATTCGTTTTGAAGTCTAGATGGTTAATATAAGCTAGATAGGTGTTGAAAACATTATATTTATCAAAACGTTCATCGAAGTCACAACCGTTTTCAGAAAACACAAACTCACAAAATTTGGCAAATAACCATGAAAAAGCAACAACACTTGAAAATGCTTATTTCGTGATTTCCAGTCGATTTTAGACACTTTTAGGTAGTTTTCATTTTTGCAAAACCACTATTCGTTTTGAAGTCTAGATGGTTAATATAAGCTAGATGGGTGTTGAAAACATTATATTTATCAAAGCGTTCATCGAAGTCACAACCGTTTTCAGAATACACAAACTCACAAAATTTGGCAAATAACCATGAAAAAGCAACAAAACTTGAAAATGCTTATTTCGTGATTTCCAGTCGATTTTAGACACTTTTAGGTAGTTTTCATTTTTGCAAAACCACTATTCGTTTTGAAGTCTAGATGGTTAATATAAGCTAGATGGGTGTTGAAAACATTATATTTATCAAAGCGTTCATCGAAGTCACAACCGTTTTCAGAATACACAAACTCACAAAATTTCACAAATAACCATGAAAAAGCAACAAAACTTGAAAATGCTTATTTTGTGATTTCCAGTCGATTTTAGACACTTTTAGGTAGTTTTCATTTTTGCAAAACCACTATTCGTTTTGAAGTCTAGATGGTTAATATAAGCTAGATAGGTGTTGAAAACATTATATTTATCAAAACGTTCATCGAAGTCACATCCGTTTTCAGAAAACACAAACTCACAAAATTTGGCAAATAACCATGAAAAAGCAACAACACTTGAAAATGCTTATTTCGTGATTTCCAGTCGATTTTAGACACTTTTAGGTAGTTTTCATTTTTGCAAAACCACTATTCGTTTTGAAGTCTAGATGGTTAATATAAGCTAGATGGGGGTTGAAAACATTATATTTATCGAAGAGTTCATCGAAGTCACAACCGTTTTCAGAAAACACAAACTCACAAAATTTGGCAAATAACCATGAAAAAGCAAGAAAACTTGAAAATGATTATTTCGTGATTTCCAGTCGATTTTAGACACTTTTAGGTAGTTTTCATTTTTGCAAAACCACTATTCGTTTTGAAGTCTAGATGGTTAATATAAGCTAGATGGGTGTTGAAAACATTATATTTATCAAAGCGTTCATCGAAGTCACAACCGTTTTCAGAATACACAAACTCACAAAATTTCACAAATAACCATGAAAAAGCAACAAAACTTGAAAATGCTTATTTCGTGATTTCCAGTCGATTTTAGACACTTTTAGGTAGTTTTCATTTTTGCAAAACCACTATTCGTTTTGAAGTCTAGATGGTTAATATAAGCTAGATGGGTGTTGAAAACATTATATTTATCAAAGCGTTCATCGAAGTCACAACCGTTTTCAGAATACACAAACTCACAAAATTTGGCAAATAACCATGAAAAAGCAACAAAACTTGAAAATGCTTATTTCGTGATTTCCAGTCGATTTTAGACACTTTTAGGTAGTTTTCATTTTTGCAAAACCACTATTCGTTTTGAAGTCTAGATGGTTAATATAAGCAAGATGGGGGTTGAAAACATTATATTTATCAAAGCGTTCATCGAAGTCACAACCGTTTTGAGAATACACAAACTCATAAAATTTGGCAAATAACCATGAAAAAGCAACAAAACTTGAAAATGCTTATTTCGTGATTTCCAGTCGATTTTAGACACTTTTAGGTAGTTTTCATTTTTGCAAAACCACTATTCGTTTTGAAGTCTAGATGGTTAATATAAGCTAGATGGGTGTTGAAAACATTATATTTATCAAAGCGTTCATCGAAGTCACAACCGTTTTCAGAATACACAAACTCACAAAATTTGGCAAATAACCATGAAAAAGCAACAAAACTTGAAAATGCTTATTTCGTGATTTCCAGTCGATTTTAGACACTTTTAGGTAGTTTTCATTTTTGCAAAACCACTATTCGTTTTGAAGTCTAGATGGTTAATATAAGCTAGATGGGTGTTGAAAACATTATATTTATCAAAGCGTTCATCGAATTCACAACCGTTTTCAGAATACACAAACTCACAAAATTATGCAAATAACCATGAAAAAGCAACAAAACTTGAAAATGCTTATTTCGTGATTTCCAGTCGATTTTAGACACTTTTAGGTAGTTTTCATTTTTGCAAAACCACTATTCGTTTTGAAGTCTAGATGGTTAATATAAGCTAGATGGGTGTTGAAAACATTATATTTATCAAAGCGTTCATCGAAGTCACAACCGTTTTCAGAATACACAAACTCACAAAATTTCACAAATAACCATGAAAAAGCTACAAAACTTGAAAATGCTTATTTTGTGATTTCCAGTCGATTTTAGACACTTTTAGGTAGTTTTCATTTTTGCAAAACCACTATTCGTTTTGAAGTCTAGATGGTTAATATAAGCTAGATAGGTGTTGAAAACATTATATTTATCAAAACGTTCATCGAAGTCACAACCGTTTTCAGAAAACACAAACTCACAAAATTTGGCAAATAACCATGAAAAAGCAACAAAACTTGAAAATGCTTATTTCGTGATTTCCAGTCGATTTTAGACACTTTTAGGTAGTTTTCATTTTTGCAAAACCACTATTCGTTTTGAAGTCTAGATGGTTAATATAAGCTAGATGGGTGTTGAAAACATTATATTTATCAAAGCGTTCATCGAAGTCACAACCGTTTTCAGAAAACACAAACTCACAAAATTTGGCAAATAACCATGAAAAAGCAACAACACTTGAAAATGCTTATTTCGTGATTTCCAGTCGATTTTAGACACTTTTAGGTAGTTTTCATTTTTGCAAAACCACTATTCGTTTTGAAGTCTAGATGGTTAATATAAGCTAGATGGGGGTTGAAAACATTATATTTATCGAAGAGTTCATCGAAGTCACAACCGTTTTCAGAAAACACAAACTCACAAAATTTGGCAAATAACCATGAAAAAGCAAGAAAACTTGAAAATGATTATTTCGTGATTTCCAGTCGATTTTAGACACTTTTAGGTAGTTTTCATTTTTGCAAAACCACTATTCGTTTTGAAGTCTAGATGGTTAATATAAGCTAGATGGGTGTTGAAAACATTATATTTATCAAAGCGTTCATCGAAGTCACAACCGTTTTCAGAATACACAAACTCACAAAATTTCACAAATAACCATGAAAAAGCAACAAAACTTGAAAATGCTTATTTCGTGATTTCCAGTCGATTTTAGACACTTTTAGGTAGTTTTCATTTTTGCAAAACCACTATTCGTTTTGAAGTCTAGATGGTTAATATAAGCTAGATGGGTGTTGAAAACATTATATTTATCAAAGCGTTCATCGAAGTCACAACCGTTTTCAGAATACACAAACTCACAAAATTTGGCAAATAACCATGAAAAAGCAACAAAACTTGAAAATGCTTATTTCGTGATTTCCAGTCGATTTTAGACACTTTTAGGTAGTTTTCATTTTTGCAAAACCACTATTCGTTTTGAAGTCTAGATGGTTAATATAAGCAAGATGGGGGTTGAAAACATTATATTTATCAAAGCGTTCATCGAAGTCACAACCGTTTTGAGAATACACAAACTCATAAAATTTGGCAAATAACCATGAAAAAGCAACAAAACTTGAAAATGCTTATTTCGTGATTTCCAGTCGATTTTAGACACTTTTAGGTAGTTTTCATTTTTGCAAAACCACTATTCGTTTTGAAGTCTAGATGGTTAATATAAGCTAGATGGGTGTTGAAAACATTATATTTATCAAAGCGTTCATCGAAGTCACAACCGTTTTCAGAATACACAAACTCACAAAATTTGGCAAATAACCATGAAAAAGCAACAAAACTTGAAAATGCTTATTTCGTGATTTCCAGTCGATTTTAGACACTTTTAGGTAGTTTTCATTTTTGCAAAACCACTATTCGTTTTGAAGTCTAGATGGTTAATATAAGCTAGATGGGTGTTGAAAACATTATATTTATCAAAGCGTTCATCGAATTCACAACCGTTTTCAGAATACACAAACTCACAAAATTATGCAAATAACCATGAAAAAGCAACAAAACTTGAAAATGCTTATTTCGTGATTTCCAGTCGATTTTAGACACTTTTAGGTAGTTTTCATTTTTGCAAAACCACTATTCGTTTTGAAGTCTAGATGGTTAATATAAGCTAGATGGGTGTTGAAAACATTATATTTATCAAAGCGTTCATCGAAGTCACAACCGTTTTCAGAATACACAAACTCACAAAATTTCACAAATAACCATGAAAAAGCAACAAAACTTGAAAATGCTTATTTCGTGATTTCCAGTCGATTTTAGACACTTTTAGGTAGTTTTCATTTTTGCAAAACCACTATTCGTTTTGAAGTCTAGATGGTTAATATAAGCAAGATGGGGGTTGAAAACATTATATTTATCAAAGCGTTCATCAAAGTCACAACCGTTTTGAGAATACACAAACTCATAAAATTTGGCAAATAACCATGAAAAAGCAACAAAACTTGAAAATGCTTATTTCGTGATTTCCAGTCGATTTTAGACACTTTTAGGTAGTTTTCATTTTTGCAAAACCACTATTCGTTTTGAAGTCTAGATGGTTAATATAAGCTAGATGGGTGTTGAAAACATTATATTTATCAAAGCGTTCATCGAAGTCACAACCGTTTTCAGAATACACAAACTCACAAAATTTGGCAAATAACCATGAAAAAGCAACAAAACTTGAAAATGCTTATTTCGTGATTTCCAGTCGATTTTAGACACTTTTAGGTAGTTTTCATTTTTGCAAAACCACTATTCGTTTTGAAGTCTAGATGGTTAATATAAGCTAGATGGGTGTTGAAAACATTATATTTATCAAAGCGTTCATCGAATTCACAACCGTTTTCAGAATACACAAACTCACAAAATTATGCAAATAACCATGAAAAAGCAACAAAACTTGAAAATGCTTATTTCGTGATTTCCAGTCGATTTTAGACACTTTTAGGTAGTTTTCATTTTTGCAAAACCACTATTCGTTTTGAAGTCTAGATGGTTAATATAAGCTAGATGGGTGTTGAAAACATTATATTTATCAAAGCGTTCATCGAAGTCACAACCGTTTTCAGAATACACAAACTCACAAAATTTCACAAATAACCATGAAAAAGCTACAAAACTTGAAAATGCTTATTTTGTGATTTCCAGTCGATTTTAGACACTTTTAGGTAGTTTTCATTTTTGCAAAACCACTATTCGTTTTGAAGTCTAGATGGTTAATATAAGCTAGATAGGTGTTGAAAACATTATATTTATCAAAACGTTCATCGAAGTCACAACCGTTTTCAGAAAACACAAACTCACAAAATTTGGCAAATAACCATGAAAAAGCAACAAAACTTGAAAATGCTTATTTCGTGATTTCCAGTCGATTTTAGACACTTTTAGGTAGTTTTCATTTTTGCAAAACCACTATTCGTTTTGAAGTCTAGATGGTTAATATAAGCTAGATGGGTGTTGAAAACATTATATTTATCAAAGCGTTCATCGAAGTCACAACCGTTTTCAGAAAACACAAACTCACAAAATTTGGCAAATAACCATGAAAAAGCAACAACACTTGAAAATGCTTATTTCGTGATTTCCAGTCGATTTTAGACACTTTTAGGTAGTTTTCATTTTTGCAAAACCACTATTCGTTTTGAAGTCTAGATGGTTAATATAAGCTAGATGGGGGTTGAAAACATTATATTTATCGAAGAGTTCATCGAAGTCACAACCGTTTTCAGAAAACACAAACTCACAAAATTTGGCAAATAACCATGAAAAAGCAAGAAAACTTGAAAATGATTATTTCGTGATTTCCAGTCGATTTTAGACACTTTTAGGTAGTTTTCATTTTTGCAAAACCACTATTCGTTTTGAAGTCTAGATGGTTAATATAAGCTAGATGGGTGTTGAAAACATTATATTTATCAAAGCGTTCATCGAAGTCACAACCGTTTTCAGAATACACAAACTCACAAAATTTCACAAATAACCATGAAAAAGCAACAAAACTTGAAAATGCTTATTTCGTGATTTCCAGTCGATTTTAGACACTTTTAGGTAGTTTTCATTTTTGCAAAACCACTATTCGTTTTGAAGTCTAGATGGTTAATATAAGCTAGATGGGTGTTGAAAACATTATATTTATCAAAGCGTTCATCGAAGTCACAACCGTTTTCAGAATACACAAACTCACAAAATTTGGCAAATAACCATGAAAAAGCAACAAAACTTGAAAATGCTTATTTCGTGATTTCCAGTCGATTTTAGACACTTTTAGGTAGTTTTCATTTTTGCAAAACCACTATTCGTTTTGAAGTCTAGATGGTTAATATAAGCAAGATGGGGGTTGAAAACATTATATTTATCAAAGCGTTCATCGAAGTGACAACCGTTTTGAGAATACACAAACTCATAAAATTTGGCAAATAACCATGAAAAAGCAACAAAACTTGAAAATGCTTATTTCGTGATTTCCAGTCGATTTTAGACACTTTTAGGTAGTTTTCATTTTTGCAAAACCACTATTCGTTTTGAAGTCTAGATGGTTAATATAAGCTAGATGGGTGTTGAAAACATTATATTTATCAAAGCGTTCATCGAAGTCACAACCGTTTTCAGAATACACAAACTCACAAAATTTGGCAAATAACCATGAAAAAGCAACAAAACTTGAAAATGCTTATTTCGTGATTTCCAGTCGATTTTAGACACTTTTAGGTAGTTTTCATTTTTGCAAAACCACTATTCGTTTTGAAGTCTAGATGGTTAATATAAGCTAGATGGGTGTTGAAAACATTATATTTATCAAAGCGTTCATCGAAGTCACAACCGTTTTCAGAATACACAAACTCACAAAATTTCACAAATAACCATGAAAAAGCAACAAAACTTGAAAATGCTTATTTCGTGATTTCCAGTCGATTTTAGACACTTTTAGGTAGTTTTCATTTTTGCAAAACCACTATTCGTTTTGAAGTCTAGATGGTTAATATAAGCAAGATGGGGGTTGAAAACATTATATTTATCAAAGCGTTCATCAAAGTCACAACCGTTTTGAGAATACACAAACTCATAAAATTTGGCAAATAACCATGAAAAAGCAACAAAACTTGAAAATGCTTATTTCGTGATTTCCAGTCGATTTTAGACACTTTTAGGTAGTTTTCATTTTTGCAAAACCACTATTCGTTTTGAAGTCTAGATGGTTAATATAAGCTAGATGGGTGTTGAAAACATTATATTTATCAAAGCGTTCATCGAATTCACAACCGTTTTCAGAATACACAAACTCACAAAATTATGCAAATAACCATGAAAAAGCAACAAAACTTGAAAATGCTTATTTCGTGATTTCCAGTCGATTTTAGACACTTTTAGGTAGTTTTCATTTTTGCAAAACCACTATTCGTTTTGAAGTCTAGATGGTTAATATAAGCTAGATGGGTGTTGAAAACATTATATTTATCAAAGCGTTCATCGAAGTCACAACCGTTTTCAGAATACACAAACTCACAAAATTTCACAAATAACCATGAAAAAGCTACAAAACTTGAAAATGCTTATTTTGTGATTTCCAGTCGATTTTAGACACTTTTAGGTAGTTTTCATTTTTGCAAAACCACTATTCGTTTTGAAGTCTAGATGGTTAATATAAGCTAGATAGGTGTTGAAAACATTATATTTATCAAAACGTTCATCGAAGTCACAACCGTTTTCAGAAAACACAAACTCACAAAATTTGGCAAATAACCATGAAAAAGCAACAAAACTTGAAAATGCTTATTTCGTGATTTCCAGTCGATTTTAGACACTTTTAGGTAGTTTTCATTTTTGCAAAACCACTATTCGTTTTGAAGTCTAGATGGTTAATATAAGCTAGATGGGTGTTGAAAACATTATATTTATCAAAGCGTTCATCGAAGTCACAACCGTTTTCAGAATACACAAACTCACAAAATTTCACAAATAACCATGAAAAAGCAACAAAACTTGAAAATGCTTATTTTGTGATTTCCAGTCGATTTTAGACACTTTTAGGTAGTTTTCATTTTTGCAAAACCACTATTCGTTTTGAAGTCTAGATGGTTAATATAAGCTAGATAGGTGTTGAAAACATTATATTTATCAAAACGTTCATCGAAGTCACAACCGTTTTCAGAAAACACAAACTCACAAAATTTGGCAAATAACCATGAAAAAGCAACAACACTTGAAAATGCTTATTTCGTGATTTCCAGTCGATTTTAGACACTTTTAGGTAGTTTTCATTTTTGCAAAACCACTATTCGTTTTGAAGTCTAGATGGTTAATATAAGCTAGATGGGGGTTGAAAACATTATATTTATCGAAGAGTTCATCGAAGTCACAACCGTTTTCAGAAAACACAAACTCACAAAATTTGGCAAATAACCATGAAAAAGCAAGAAAACTTGAAAATGATTATTTCGTGATTTCCAGTCGATTTTAGACACTTTTAGGTAGTTTTCATTTTTGCAAAACCACTATTCGTTTTGAAGTCTAGATGGTTAATATAAGCTAGATGGGTGTTGAAAACATTATATTTATCAAAGCGTTCATCGAAGTCACAACCGTTTTCAGAATACACAAACTCACAAAATTTCACAAATAACCATGAAAAAGCAACAAAACTTGAAAATGCTTATTTCGTGATTTCCAGTCGATTTTAGACACTTTTAGGTAGTTTTCATTTTTGCAAAACCACTATTCGTTTTGAAGTCTAGATGGTTAATATAAGCTAGATGGGTGTTGAAAACATTATATTTATCAAAGCGTTCATCGAAGTCACAACCGTTTTCAGAATACACAAACTCACAAAATTTGGCAAATAACCATGAAAAAGCAACAAAACTTGAAAATGCTTATTTCGTGATTTCCAGTCGATTTTAGACACTTTTAGGTAGTTTTCATTTTTGCAAAACCACTATTCGTTTTGAAGTCTAGATGGTTAATATAAGCAAGATGGGGGTTGAAAACATTATATTTATCAAAGCGTTCATCGAAGTCACAACCGTTTTGAGAATACACAAACTCATAAAATTTGGCAAATAACCATGAAAAAGCAACAAAACTTGAAAATGCTTATTTCGTGATTTCCAGTCGATTTTAGACACTTTTAGGTAGTTTTCATTTTTGCAAAACCACTATTCGTTTTGAAGTCTAGATGGTTAATATAAGCTAGATGGGTGTTGAAAACATTATATTTATCAAAGCGTTCATCGAAGTCACAACCGTTTTCAGAATACACAAACTCACAAAATTTGGCAAATAACCATGAAAAAGCAACAAAACTTGAAAATGCTTATTTCGTGATTTCCAGTCGATTTTAGACACTTTTAGGTAGTTTTCATTTTTGCAAAACCACTATTCGTTTTGAAGTCTAGATGGTTAATATAAGCTAGATGGGTGTTGAAAACATTATATTTATCAAAGCGTTCATCGAATTCACAACCGTTTTCAGAATACACAAACTCACAAAATTATGCAAATAACCATGAAAAAGCAACAAAACTTGAAAATGCTTATTTCGTGATTTCCAGTCGATTTTAGACACTTTTAGGTAGTTTTCATTTTTGCAAAACCACTATTCGTTTTGAAGTCTAGATGGTTAATATAAGCTAGATGGGTGTTGAAAACATTATATTTATCAAAGCGTTCATCGAAGTCACAACCGTTTTCAGAATACACAAACTCACAAAATTTCACAAATAACCATGAAAAAGCTACAAAACTTGAAAATGCTTATTTTGTGATTTCCAGTCGATTTTAGACACTTTTAGGTAGTTTTCATTTTTGCAAAACCACTATTCGTTTTGAAGTCTAGATGGTTAATATAAGCTAGATAGGTGTTGAAAACATTATATTTATCAAAACGTTCATCGAAGTCACAACCGTTTTCAGAAAACACAAACTCACAAAATTTGGCAAATAACCATGAAAAAGCAACAACACTTGAAAATGCTTATTTCGTGATTTCCAGTCGATTTTAGACACTTTTAGGTAGTTTTCATTTTTGCAAAACCACTATTCGTTTTGAAGTCTAGATGGTTAATATAAGCTAGATGGGGGTTGAAAACATTATATTTATCGAAGAGTTCATCGAAGTCACAACCGTTTTCAGAAAACACAAACTCACAAAATTTGGCAAATAACCATGAAAAAGCAAGAAAACTTGAAAATGATTATTTCGTGATTTCCAGTCGATTTTAGACACTTTTAGGTAGTTTTCATTTTTGCAAAACCACTATTCGTTTTGAAGTCTAGATGGTTAATATAAGCTAGATGGGTGTTGAAAACATTATATTTATCAAAGCGTTCATCGAAGTCACAACCGTTTTCAGAATACACAAACTCATAAAATTTGGCAAATAACCATGAAAAAGCAACAAAACTTGAAAATGCTTATTTCGTGATTTCCAGTCGATTTTAGACACTTTTAGGTAGTTTTCATTTTTGCAAAACCACTATTCGTTTTGAAGTCTAGATGGTTAATATAAGCTAGATGGGTGTTGAAAACATTATATTTATCAAAGCGTTCATCGAAGTCACAACCGTTTTCAGAAAACACAAACTCACAAAATTTGGCAAATAACCATGAAAAAGCAACAAAACTTGAAAATGCTTATTTCGTGATTTCCAGTCGATTTTGGACACTTTTAGGTAGTTTTCATTTTTGCAAAACCACTATTCGTTTTGAAGTCTAGATGGTTAATATAAGCTAGATGGGTGTTGAAAACATTATATTTATCAAAGCGTTCATCGAAGTCACAACCGTTTTCAGAATACACAAACTCACAAAATTTGGCAAATAACCATGAAAAAGCAACAAAACTTGAAAATGCTTATTTCGTGATTTCCAGTCGATTTTAGACACTTTTAGGTAGTTTTCATTTTTGCAAAACCACTATTCGTTTTGAAGTCTAGATGGTTAATATAAGCAAGATGGGGGTTGAAAACATTATATTTATCAAAGCGTTCATCGAAGTCACAACCGTTTTGAGAATACACAAACTCATAAAATTTGGCAAATAACCATGAAAAAGCAACAAAACTTGAAAATGCTTATTTCGTGATTTCCAGTCGATTTTAGACACTTTTAGGTAGTTTTCATTTTTGCAAAACCACTATTCGTTTTGAAGTCTAGATGGTTAATATAAGCTAGATGGGTGTTGAAAACATTATATTTATCAAAGCGTTCATCGAAGTCACAACCGTTTTCAGAATACACAAACTCACAAAATTTGGCAAATAACCATGAAAAAGCAACAAAACTTGAAAATGCTTATTTCGTGATTTCCAGTCGATTTTAGACACTTTTAGGTAGTTTTCATTTTTGCAAAACCACTATTCGTTTTGAAGTCTAGATGGTTAATATAAGCTAGATGGGTGTTGAAAACATTATATTTATCAAAGCGTTCATCGAATTCACAACCGTTTTCAGAATACACAAGCTCACAAAATTATGCAAATAACCATGAAAAAGCAACAAAACTTGAAAATGCTTATTTCGTGATTTCCAGTCGATTTTAGACACTTTTAGGTAGTTTTCATTTTTGCAAAACCACTATTCGTTTTGAAGTCTAGATGGTTAATATAAGCTAGATGGGGGTTGAAAACATTATATTTATCGAAGAGTTCATCGAAGTCACAACCGTTTCCAGAAAACACAAACTCACAAAATTTGGCAAATAACCATGAAAAAGCAAGAAAACTTGAAAATGATTATTTCGTGATTTCCAGTCGATTTTAGACACTTTTAGGTAGTTTTCATTTTTGCAAAACCACTATTCGTTTTGAAGTCTAGATGGTTAATATAAGCTAGATGGGTGTTGAAAACATTATATTTATCAAAGCGTTCATCGAAGTCACAACCGTTTTCAGAATACACAAACTCACAAAATTTCACAAATAACCATGAAAAAGCAACAAAACTTGAAAATGCTTATTTCGTGATTTCCAGTCGATTTTAGACACTTTTAGGTAGTTTTCATTTTTGCAAAACCACTATTCGTTTTGAAGTCTAGATGGTTAATATAAGCTAGATGGGTGTTGAAAACATTATATTTATCAAAGCGTTCATCGAAGTCACAACCGTTTTCAGAATACACAAACTCACAAAATTTGGCAAATAACCATGAAAAAGCAACAAAACTTGAAAATGCTTATTTCGTGATTTCCAGTCGATTTTAGACACTTTTAGGTAGTTTTCATTTTTGCAAAACCACTATTCGTTTTGAAGTCTAGATGGTTAATATAAGCAAGATGGGGGTTGAAAACATTATATTTATCAAAGCGTTCATCGAAGTCACAACCGTTTTGAGAATACACAAACTCATAAAATTTGGCAAATAACCATGAAAAAGCAACACAACTTGAAAATGCTTATTTCGTGATTTCCAGTCGATTTTAGACACTTTTAGGTAGTTTTCATTTTTGCAAAACCACTATTCGTTTTGAAGTCTAGATGGTTAATATAAGCTAGATGGGTGTTGAAAACATTATATTTATCAAAGCGTTCATCGAAGTCACAACCGTTTTCAGAATACACAAACTCACAAAATTTGGCAAATAACCATGAAAAAGCAACAAAACTTGAAAATGCTTATTTCGTGATTTCCAGTCGATTTTAGACACTTTTAGGTAGTTTTCATTTTTGCAAAACCACTATTCGTTTTGAAGTCTAGATGGTTAATATAAGCTAGATGGGTGTTGAAAACATTATATTTATCAAAGCGTTCATCGAATTCACAACCGTTTTCAGAATACACAAACTCACAAAATTATGCAAATAACCATGAAAAAGCAACAAAACTTGAAAATGCTTATTTCGTGATTTCCAGTCGATTTTAGACACTTTTAGGTAGTTTTCATTTTTGCAAAACCACTATTCGTTTTGAAGTCTAGATGGTTAATATAAGCTAGATGGGTGTTGAAAACATTATATTTATCAAAGCGTTCATCGAAGTCACAACCGTTTTCAGAATACACAAACTCACAAAATTTCACAAATAACCATGAAAAAGCTACAAAACTTGAAAATGCTTATTTTGTGATTTCCAGTCGATTTTAGACACTTTTAGGTAGTTTTCATTTTTGCAAAACCACTATTCGTTTTGAAGTCTAGATGGTTAATATAAGCTAGATAGGTGTTGAAAACATTATATTTATCAAAACGTTCATCGAAATCACAACAGTTTTCAGAAAACACAAACTCACAAAATTTGGCAAATAACCATGAAAAAGCAACAACACTTGAAAATGCTTATTTCGTGATTTCCAGTCGATTTTAGACACTTTTAGGTAGTTTTCATTTTTGCAAAACCACTATTCGTTTTGAAGTCTAGATGGTTAATATAAGCTAGATGGGGGTTGAAAACATTATATTTATCGAAGAGTTCATCGAAGTCACAACCGTTTTCAGAAAACACAAACTCACAAAATTTGGCAAATAACCATGAAAAAGCAAGAAAACTTGAAAATGATTATTTCGTGATTTCCAGTCGATTTTAGACACTTTTAGGTAGTTTTCATTTTTGCAAAACCACTATTCGTTTTGAAGTCTAGATGGTTAATATAAGCTAGATGGGTGTTGAAAACATTATATTTATCAAAGCGTTCATCGAAGTCACAACCGTTTTCAGAATACACAAACTCATAAAATTTGGCAAATAACCATGAAAAAGCAACAAAACTTGAAAATGCTTATTTCGTGATTTCCAGTCGATTTTAGACACTTTTAGGTAGTTTTCATTTTTGCAAAACCACTATTCGTTTTGAAGTCTAGATGGTTAATATAAGCTAGATGGGTGTTGAAAACATTATATTTATCAAAGCGTTCATCGAAGTCACAACCGTTTTCAGAAAACACAAACTCACAAAATTTGGCAAATAACCATGAAAAAGCAACAAAACTTGAAAATGCTTATTTCGTGATTTCCAGTCGATTTTAGACACTTTTAGGTAGTTTTCATTTTTGCAAAACCACTATTCGTTTTGAAGTCTAGATGGTTAATATAAGCTAGATGGGTGTTGAAAACATTATATTTATCAAAGCGTTCATCGAAGTCACAACCGTTTTCAGAATACACAAACTCACAAAATTAGGCAAATAACCATGAAAAAGCAACAAAACTTGAAAATGCTTATTTCGTGATTTCCAGTCGATTTTAGACACTTTTAGGTAGTTTTCATTTTTGCAAAACCACTATTCGTTTTGAAGTCTAGATGGTTAATATAAGCTAGATGGGTGTTGAAAACATTATATTTATCAAAGCGTTCATCGAAGTCACAACCGTTTTCAGAAAACACAAACTCACAAAATTTGGCAAATAACCATGAAAAAGCAACAAAACTTGAAAATGCTTATTTCGTGATTTCCAGTCGATTTTAGACACTTTTAGGTAGTTTTCATTTTTGCAAAACCACTATTCGTTTTGAAGTCTAGATGGTTAATATAAGCTAGATGGGTGTTGAAAACATTATATTTATCAAAGCGTTCATCGAAGTCACAACCGTTTTCAGAATACACAAACTCACAAAATTAGGCAAATAACCATGAAAAAGCAACAAAACTTGAAAATGCTTATTTCGTGATTTCCAGTCGATTTTAGACACTTTTAGGTAGTTTTCATTTTTGCAAAACCACTATTCGTTTTGAAGTCTAGATGGTTAATATAAGCTAGATGGGTGTTGAAAACATTATATTTATCAAAGCGTTCATCGAAGTCACAACCGTTTTCAGAATACACAAACTCACAAAATTTGGCAAATAACCATGAAAAAGCAACAAAACTTGAAAATGCTTATTTCGTGATTTCCAGTCGCTTTTAGACACTTTTAGGTAGTTTTCATTTTTGCAAAACCACTATTCGTTTTGAAGTCTAGATGGTTAATATAAGCAAGATGGGGGTTGAAAACATTATATTTATCAAAGCGTTCATCGAAGTCACAACCGTTTTGAGAATACACAAACTCATAAAATTTGGCAAATAACCATGAAAAAGCAACAAAACTTGAAAATGCTTATTTCGTGATTTCCAGTCGATTTTAGACACTTTTAGGTAGTTTTCATTTTTGCAAAACCACTATTCGTTTTGAAGTCTAGATGGTTAATATAAGCTAGATGGGTGTTGAAAACATTATATTTATCAAAGCGTTCATCGAAGTCACAACCGTTTTCAGAATACACAAACTCACAAAATTTCACAAATAACCATGAAAAAGCAACAAAACTTGAAAATGCTTATTTTGTGATTTCCAGTCGATTTTAGACACTTTTAGGTAGTTTTCATTTTTGCAAAACCACTATTCGTTTTGAAGTCTAGATGGTTAATATAAGCTAGATCGGTGTTGAAAACATTTTATTTATCAAAACGTTCATCGAAGTCACAACCGTTTTCAGAAAACACAAACTCACAAAATTTGGCAAATAACCATGAAAAAGCAACAACACTTGAAAATGCTTATTTCGTGATTTCCAGTCGATTTTAGACACTTTTAGGTAGTTTTCATTTTTGCAAAACCACTATTCGTTTTGAAGTCTAGATGGTTAATATAAGCTAGATGGGGGTTGAAAACATTATATTTATCGAAGAGTTCATCGAAGTCACAACCGTTTTCAGAAAACACAAACTCACAAAATTTGGCAAATAACCATGAAAAAGCAAGAAAACTTGAAAATGATTATTTCGTGATTTCCAGTCGATTTTAGACACTTTTAGGTAGTTTTCATTTTTGCAAAACCACTATTCGTTTTGAAGTCTAGATGGTTAATATAAGCTAGATGGGTGTTGAAAACATTATATTTATCAAAGCGTTCATCGAAGTCACAACCGTTTTCAGAATACACAAACTCATAAAATTTGGCAAATAACCATGAAAAAGCAACAAAACTTGAAAATGCTTATTTCGTGATTTCCAGTCGATTTTAGACACTTTTAGGTAGTTTTCATTTTTGCAAAACCACTATTCGTTTTGAAGTCTAGATGGTTAATATAAGCTAGATGGGTGTTGAAAACATTATATTTATCAAAGCGTTCATCGAAGTCACAACCGTTTTCAGAAAACACACACTCACAAAATTTGGCAAATAACCATGAAAAAGCAACAAAACTTGAAAATGCTTATTTCGTGATTTCCAGTCGATTTTAGACACTTTTAGGTAGTTTTCATTTTTGCAAAACCACTATTCGTTTTGAAGTCTAGATGGTTAATATAAGCTAGATGGGTGTTGAAAACATTATATTTATCAAAGCGTTCATCGAAGTCACAACCGTTTTCAGAATACACAAACTCATAAAATTTGGCAAATAACCATGAAAAAGCAACAAAACTTGAAAATGCTTATTTCGTGATTTCCAGTCGATTTTAGACACTTTTAGGTAGTTTTCATTTTTGCAAAACCACTATTCGTTTTGAAGTCTAGATGGTTAATATAAGCTAGATGGGTGTTGAAAACATTATATTTATCAAAGCGTTCATCGAAGTCACAACCGTTTTCAGAAAACACACACTCACAAAATTTGGCAAATAACCATGAAAAAGCAACAAAACTTGAAAATGCTTATTTCGTGATTTCCAGTCGATTTTAGACACTTTTAGGTAGTTTTCATTTTTGCAAAACCACTATTCGTTTTGAAGTCTAGATGGTTAATATAAGCTAGATGGGTGTTGAAAACATTATATTTATCAAAGCGTTCATCGAAGTCACAACCGTTTTCAGAATACACAAACTCACAAAATTAGGCAAATAACCATGAAAAAGCAACAAAACTTGAAAATGCTTATTTCGTGATTTCCAGTCGATTTCAAACACTTTTAGGTAGTTTTCATTTTTGCAAAACAACTATTCGTTTTGAAGTCTAGATGGTTAATATAAGCTAGATGGGTGTTGAAAACATTATATTTATCAAAGCGTTCATCGAAGTCACAACCGTTTTCAGAATACACAAACTCACAAAATTTGGCAAATAACCATGAAAAAGCAACAAAACTTGAAAATGCTTATTTCGTGATTTCCAGTCGATGTTAGACACTTTTAGGTAGTTTTCATTTTTGCAAAACCACTATTCGTTTTGAAGTCTAGATGGTTAATATAAGCTAGATGGGTGTTGAAAACATTATATTTATCAAAGCGTTCATCGAAGTCACAACCGTTTTCAGAATACACAAACTCACAAAATTAGGCAAATAACCATGAAAAAGCAACAAAACTTGAAAATGCTTATTTCGTGATTTCCAGTCGATTTTAGACACTTTTAGGTAGTTTTCATTTTTGCAAAACCACTATTCGTTTTGAAGTCTAGATGGTTAATATAAGCTAGATGGGGGTTGAAAACATTATATTTATCGAAGAGTTCATCGAAGTCACAACCGTTTTCAGAAAACACAAACTCACAAAATTTGGCAAATAACCATGAAAAAGCAAGAAAACTTGAAAATGCTTATTTCGTGATTTCCAGTCGATTTTAGACACTTTTAGGTAGTTTTCATTTTTGCAAAACCACTATTCGTTTTGAAGTCTAGATGGTTAATATAAGCTAGATGGGGGTTGAAAACATTATATTTATCGAAGAGTTCATCGAAGTCACAACCGTTTTCAGAAAACACAAACTCACAAAATTTGGCAAATAACCATGAAAAAGCAACAAAACTTGAAAATGCTTATTTCGTGATTTCCAGTCGATTTTAGACACTTTTAGGTAGTTTTCATTTTTGCAAAACCACTATTCGTTTTGAAGTCTAGATGGTTAATATAAGCAAGATGGGGCTTGAAAACATTTATATTTATCAAAGCGTTCATCGAAGTCACAACCGTTTTCAGAATACACAAACACATAAAATTTGGCAAATAACCATGAAAAAGCAACAAAACTTGAAAATGCTTATTTCGTGATTTCCAGTCGATTTTAGACACTTTTAGGTAGTTTTCATTTTTGCAAAACCACTATTCGTTTTGAAGTCTAGATGGTTAAGCTAGATGGGTGTTGAAAACATTATATTTATCAAAGCGTTCATCGAAGTCACAACCGTTTTCAGAATACACAAACTCACAAAATTTGGCAAATAACCATGAAAAAGCAACAAAACTTGAAAATGCTTATTTCGTGATTTCCAGTCGATTTTAGACACTTTTAGGTAGTTTTCATTTTTGCAAAACCACTATTCGTTTTGAAGTCTAGATGGTTAATATAAGCTAGATGGGTGTTGAAAACATTATATTTATCAAAGCGTTCATCGAAGTCACAACCGTTTTCAGAATACACAAACTCACAAAATTTGGCAAATAACCATGAAAAAGCAACAAAACTTGAAAATGCTTATTTCGTGATTTCCAGTCGATTTTAGACACTTTTAGGTAGTTTTCATTTTTGCAAAACCACTATTCGTTTTAAAGTCTAGATGGTTAATATAAGCTAGATGGGTGTTGAAAACATTATATTTATCAAAGCGTTCATCGAAGTCACAACCGTTTTCAGAATACACAAACTCACAAAATTAGGCAAATAACCATGAAAAAGCAACAAAACTTGAAAATGCTTATTTCATGATTTCCAGTCGATTTTAGACACTTTTAGGTAGTTTTCATTTTTGCAAAACCACTATTCGTTTTGAAGTCTAGATGGTTAATATAAGCTAGATGGGTGTTGAAAACATTATATTTATCAAAGCGTTCATCGAAGTCACAACCGTTTTCAGAATACACAAACTCACAAAATTTGACAAATAACCATGAAAAAGCAACAAAACTTGAAAATGCTTATTTCGTGATTTCCAGTCGATTTTAGACACTTTTAGGTAGTTTTCATTTTTGCAAAACCACTATTCGTTTTGAAGTCTAGATGGTTAATATAAGCTAGATGGGTGTTGAAAACATTATATTTATCAAAGCGTTCATCGAAGTCACAACCGTTTTCAGAAAACACAAACTCACAAAATTTGGCAAATAACCATGAAAAAGCAACAAAACTTGAAAATGCTTATTTCGTGATTTCCAGTCGATTTTAGACACTTTTAGGTAGTTTTCATTTTTGCAAAACCACTATTCGTTTTGAAGTCTAGATGGTTAATATAAGCTAGATGGGTGTTGAAAACATTATATTTATCAAAGCGTTCATCGAAGTCACAACCGTTTTCAGAAAACACAAACTCACAAAATTTGGCAAATAACCATGAAAAAGCAACAAAACTTGAAAATGCTTATTTCGTGATTTCCAGTCGATTTTAGACACTTTTAGGTAGTTTTCATTTTTGCAAAACCACTATTCGTTTTGAAGTCTAGATGGTTAATATAAGCTAGATGGGTGTTGAAAACATTATATTTATCAAAGCGTTCATCGAAGTCACAACCGTTTTCAGAATACACAAACTCACAAAATTTGGCAAATAACCATGAAAAAGCAACAAAACTTGAAAATGCTTATTTCGTGATTTCCAGTCGATTTTAGACACTTTTAGGTAGTTTTCATTTTTGCAAAACCACTATTCGTTTTAAAGTCTAGATGGTTAATATAAGCTAGATGGGTGTTGAAAACATTATATTTATCAAAGCGTTCATCGAAGTCATAACCGTTTTCAGAATACACAAACTCACACAATTTGGCAAATAACCATGAAAAAGCAACAAAACTTGAAAATGCTTATTTCGTGATTTCCAGTCGATTTTAGACACTTTTAGGTAGTTTTCATTTTTGCAAAACCACTATTCGTTTTGAAGTCTAGATGGTTAATATAAGCTAGATGGGTGTTGAAAACATTATATTTATCAAAGCGTTCATCGAAGTTGCAACCGTTTTCAGAATACACAAACTCACAAAATTTGGCAAATAACCATGAAAAAGCAACAAAACTTGAAAATGCTTATTTCGTGATTTCCAGTCGATTTTAGACACTTTTAGGTAGTTTTCATTTTTGCAAAACCACTATTCGTTTTAAAGTCTAGATGGTTAACATAAGCTAGATGGGTGTTGAAAACATTATATTTATCAAAGCGTTCATCGAAGTCATAACCGTTTTCAGAATACACAAACTCACAAAATTTGGCAAATAACCATGAAAAAGCAACAAAACTTGAAAATGCTTATTTCGTGATTTCCAGTCGATTTCAAACACTTTGAGGTAGTTTTCATTTTTGCAAAACCACTATTCGTTTTGAAGTCTAGATGGTTAATATAAGCTAGATGGGTGTTGAAAACATTATATTTATCAAAGCGTTCATCGAAGTCACAACCGTTTTCAGAATACACAAACTCACAAAATTTGGCAAATAACCATGAAAAAGCAACAAAACTTGAAAATGCTTATTTCGTGATTTCCAGTCGATTTTAGACACTTTTAGGTAGTTTTCATTTTTGCAAAACCACTATTCGTTTTGAAGTCTAGATGGTTAATATAAGCTAGATGGGTGTTGAAAACATTATATTTATCAAAGCGTTCATCGAAGTCACAACCGTTTTCAGAAAACACAAACTCACAAAATTAGGCAAATAACCATGAAAAAGCAACAAAACTTGAAAATGCTTATTTCGTGATTTCCAGTCGATTTTAGACACTTTTAGGTAGTTTTCATTTTTGCAAAACCACTATTCGTTTTGAAGTCTAGATGGTTAATATAAGCTAGATGGGGGTTGAAAACATTATATTTATCGAAGAGTTCATCGAAGTCACAACCGTTTTCAGAAAACACAAACTCACAAAATTTGGCAAATAACCATGAAAAAGCAAGAAAACTTGAAAATGCTTATTTCGTGATTTCCAGTCGATTTTAGACACTTTTAGGTAGTTTTCATTTTTGCAAAACCACTATTCGTTTTGAAGTCTAGATGGTTAATATAAGCTAGATGGGTGTTGAAAACATTATATTTATCAAAGCGTTCATCGAAGTCACAACCGTTTTCAGAATACACAAACTCACAAAATTTGGCAAATAACCATGAAAAAGCAACAAAACTTGAAAATGCTTATTTCGTGATTTCCAGTCGATTTTAGACACTTTTAGGTAGTTTTCATTTTTGCAAAACCACTATTCGTTTTGAAGTCTAGATGGTTAATATAAGCTAGATGGGTGTTGAAAACATTATATTTATCAAAGCGTTCATCGAAGTCACAACCGTTTTCAGAATACACAAACTCATAAAATTTGGCAAATAACCATGAAAAAGCAACAAAACTTGAAAATGCTTATTTCGTGATTTCCAGTCGATTTTAGACACTTTAAGGTAGTTTTCATTTTTGCAAAACCACTATTCGTTTTGAAGTCTAGATGGTTAATATAAGCTAGATGGGTGTTGAAAACATTATATTTATCAAAGCGTTCATCGAAGTCACAACCGTTTTCAGAATACACAAACTCACAAAATTTGGCAAATAACCATGAAAAAGCAACAAAACTTGAAAATGCTTATTTGGTGATTTCCAGTCGATTTTAGACACTTTTAGGTAGTTTTCATTTTTGCAAAACCACTATTCGTTTTGAAGTCTAGATGGTTAATATAAGCTAGATAGGTGTTGAAAACATTATATTTATCAAAACGTTCATCGAAGTCACAACCGTTTTCAGAAAACACAAACTCACACAATTTGGCAAATAACCATGAAAAAGCAACAAAACTTGAAAATGCTTATTTCGTGATTTCCAGTCGATTTTAGACACTTTTAGGTAGTTTTCATTTTTGCAAAACCACTATTCGTTTTGAAGTCTAGATGGTTAATATAAGCTAGATGGGTGTTGAAAACATTATATTTATCAAAGCGTTCATCGAAGTCACAACCGTTTTCAGAATACACAAACACACAAAATTTGGCAAATAACCATGAAAAAGCAACAAAACTTGAAAATGCTTATTTCGTGATTTCCAGTCGATTTTAGACACTTTTAGGTAGTTTTCATTTTTGCAAAACCACTATTCGTTTTGAAGTCTAGATGGTTAATATAAGCTAGATGGGTGTTGAAAACATTATATTTATCAAAGCGTTCATCGAAGTCACAACCGTTTTCAGAATACACAAACTCATAAAATTTGGCAAATAACCATGAAAAAGCAACAAAACTTGAAAATGCTTATTTCGTGATTTCCAGTCGATTTTAGACACTTTTAGGTAGTTTTCATTTTTGCAAAACCACTATTCGTTTTGAAGTCTAGATGGTTAAGCTAGATGGGTGTTGAAAACATTATATTTATCAAAGCGTTCATCGAAGTCACAACCGTTTTCAGAATACACAAACTCACAAAATTTGGCAAATGACCATGAAAAAGCAACAAAACTTGAAAATGCTTATTTCGTGATTTCCAGTCGATTTTAGACACTTTTAGGTAGTTTTCATTTTTGCAAAACAACTATTCGTTTTGAAGTCTAGATGGTTAATATAAGCTAGATGGGTGTTGAAAACATTATATTTATCAAAGCGTTCATCGAAGTCACAACCGTTTTCAGAATACACAAACTCACAAAATTAGGCAAATAACCATGAAAAAGCAACAAAACTTGAAAATGCTTATTTCGTGATTTCCAGTCGATTTTAGACACTTTTAGGTAGTTTTCATTTTTGCAAAACCACTATTCGTTTTGAAGTCTAGATGGTTAATATAAGCAAGATGGGGGTTGAAAACATTATATTTATCGAAGAGTTCATCGAAGTCACAACCGTTTCCAGAAAACACAAACTCACAAAATTTGGCAAATAACCATGAAAAAGCAACAAAACTTGAAAATGCTTATTTCGTGATTTCCAGTCGATTTTAGACACTTTTAGGTAGTTTTCATTTTTGCAAAACCACTATTCGTTTTGAAGTCTAGATGGTTAATATAAGCTAGATGGGTGTTGAAAACATTATATTTATCAAAGCGTTCATCGAAGTCACAACCGTTTTCAGAATACACAAACTCACAAAATTTGGCAAATAACCATGAAAAAGCAACAAAACTTGAAAATGCTTATTTCGTGATTTCCAGTCGATTTTAGACACTTTTAGGTAGTTTTCATTTTTGCAAAACCACTATTCGTTTTAAAGTCTAGATGGTTAATATAAGCTAGATGGGTGTTGAAAACATTATATTTATCAAAGCGTTCATCGAAGTCACAACCGTTTTCAGAATACACAAACTCACAAAATTAGGCAAATAACCATGAAAAAGCAACAAAACTTGAAAATGCTTATTTCATGATTTCCAGTCGATTTTAGACACTTTTAGGTAGTTTTCATTTTTGCAAAACCACTATTCGTTTTGAAGTCTAGATGGTTAATATAAGCTAGATGGGGGTTGAAAACATTATATTTATCGAAGAGTTCATCGAAGTCACAACCGTTTTCAGAAAACACAAACTCACAAAATTTGGCAAATAACCATGAAAAAGCAAGAAAACTTGAAAATGATTATTTCGTGATTTCCAGTCGATTTTAGACACTTTAAGGTAGTTTTCATTTTTGCAAAACCACTATTCGTTTTGAAGTCTAGATGGTTAATATAAGCTAGATGGGTGTTGAAAACATTATATTTATCAAAGCGTTCATCGAAGTCACAACCGTTTTCAGAATACACAAACTCACAAAATTTGGCAAATAACCATGAAAAAGCAACAAAACTTGAAAATGCTTATTTCGTGATTTCCAGTCGATTTTAGACACTTTTAGGTAGTTTTCATTTTTGCAAAACCACTATTCGTTTTGAAGTCTAGATGGTTAATATAAGCTAGATGGGGGTTGAAAACATTATATTTATCGAAGAGTTCATCGAAGTCACAACCGTTTTCAGAAAACACAAACTCACAAAATTTGGCAAATAACCATGAAAAAGCAACAAAACTTGAAAATGCTTATTTCGTGATTTCCAGTCGATTTTAGACACTTTTAGGTAGTTTTCATTTTTGCAAAACCACTATTCGTTTTGAAGTCTAGATGGTTAATATAAGCTAGATGGGTGTTGAAAACATTATATTTATCAAAGCGTTCATCGAAGTCACAACCGTTTTCAGAATACACAAACACACAAAATTTGGCAAATAACCATGAAAAAGCAACAAAACTTGAAAATGCTTATTTCGTGATTTCCAGTCGATTTTAGACACTTTTAGGTAGTTTTCATTTTTGCAAAACCACTATTCGTTTTGAAGTCTAGATGGTTAATATAAGCTAGATGGGTGTTGAAAACATTATATTTATCAAAGCGTTCATCGAAGTCACAACCGTTTTCAGAATACACAAACTCATAAAATTTGGCAAATAACCATGAAAAAGCAACAAAACTTGAAAATGCTTATTTCGTGATTTCCAGTCGATTTTAGACACTTTTAGGTAGTTTTCATTTTTGCAAAACCACTATTCGTTTTGAAGTCTAGATGGTTAATATAAGCTAGATGGGTGTTGAAAACATTATATTTATCAAAGCGTTCATCGAAGTCACAACCGTTTTCAGAATACACAAACTCACAAAATTAGGCAAATAACCATGAAAAAGCAACAAAACTTGAAAATGCTTATTTCGTGATTTCCAGTCGATTTTAGACACTTTTAGGTAGTTTTCATTTTTGCAAAACCACTATTCGTTTTGAAGTCTAGATGGTTAAGCTAGATGGGTGTTGAAAACATTATATTTATCAAAGCGTTCATCGAAGTCACAACCGTTTTCAGAATACACAAACTCACAAAATTTGGCAAATGACCATGAAAAAGCAACAAAACTTGAAAATGCTTATTTCGTGATTTCCAGTCGATTTTAGACACTTTTAGGTAGTTTTCATTTTTGCAAAACAACTATTCGTTTTGAAGTCTAGATGGTTAATATAAGCTAGATGGGTGTTGAAAACATTATATTTATCAAAGCGTTCATCGAAGTCACAACCGTTTTCAGAATACACAAACTCACAAAATTAGGCAAATAACCATGAAAAAGCAACAAAACTTGAAAATGCTTATTTCGTGATTTCCAGTCGATTTTAGACACTTTTAGGTAGTTTTCATTTTTGCAAAACCACTATTCGTTTTGAAGTCTAGATGGTTAATATAAGCAAGATGGGGGTTGAAAACATTATATTTATCGAAGAGTTCATCGAAGTCACAACCGTTTCCAGAAAACACAAACTCACAAAATTTGGCAAATAACCATGAAAAAGCAACAAAACTTGAAAATGCTTATTTCGTGATTTCCAGTCGATTTTAGACACTTTTAGGTAGTTTTCATTTTTGCAAAACCACTATTCGTTTTGAAGTCTAGATGGTTAATATAAGCTAGATGGGTGTTGAAAACATTATATTTATCAAAGCGTTCATCGAAGTCACAACCGTTTTCAGAATACACAAACTCACAAAATTTGGCAAATAACCATGAAAAAGCAACAAAACTTGAAAATGCTTATTTCGTGATTTCCAGTCGATTTTAGACACTTTTAGGTAGTTTTCATTTTTGCAAAACCACTATTCGTTTTAAAGTCTAGATGGTTAATATAAGCTAGATGGGTGTTGAAAACATTATATTTATCAAAGCGTTCATCGAAGTCACAACCGTTTTCAGAATACACAAACTCACAAAATTTGGCAAATAACCATGAAAAAGCAACAAAACTTGAAAATGCTTATTTCATGATTTCCAGTCGATTTTAGACACTTTTAGGTAGTTTTCATTTTTGCAAAACCACTATTCGTTTTGAAGTCTAGATGGTTAATATAAGCTAGATGGGTGTTGAAAACATTATATTTATCAAAGCGTTCATCGAAGTCACAACCGTTTCCAGAAAACACAAACTCACAAAATTTGGCAAATAACCATGAAAAAGCAACAAAACTTGAAAATGCTTATTTCGTGATTTCCAGTCGATTTTAGACACTTTTAGGTAGTTTTCATTTTTGCAAAACCACTATTCGTTTTGAAGTCTAGATGGTTAATATAAGCTAGATGGGTGTTGAAAACATTATATTTATCAAAGCGTTCATCGAAGTCACAACCGTTTTCAGAATACACAAACTCACAAAATTTGGCAAATAACCATGAAAAAGCAACAAAACTTGAAAATGCTTATTTCGTGATTTCCAGTCGATTTTAGACACTTTTAGGTAGTTTTCATTTTTGCAAAACCACTATTCGTTTTAAAGTCTAGATGGTTAATATAAGCTAGATGGGTGTTGAAAACATTATATTTATCAAAGCGTTCATCGAAGTCACAACCGTTTTCAGAATACACAAACTCACAAAATTAGGCAAATAACCATGAAAAAGCAACAAAACTTGAAAATGCTTATTTCATGATTTCCAGTCGATTTTAGACACTTTTAGGTAGTTTTCATTTTTGCAAAACCACTATTCGTTTTGAAGTCTAGATGGTTAATATAAGCTAGATGGGTGTTGAAAACATTATATTTATCAAAGCGTTCATCGAAGTCACAACCGTTTTCAGAATACACAAACTCACAAAATTTGACAAATAACCATGAAAAAGCAACAAAACTTGAAAATGCTTATTTCGTGATTTCCAGTCGATTTTAGACACTTTTAGGTAGTTTTCATTTTTGCAAAACCACTATTCGTTTTGAAGTCTAGATGGTTAATATAAGCTAGATGGGTGTTGAAAACATTATATTTATCAAAGCGTTCATCGAAGTCACAACCGTTTTCAGAAAACACAAACTCACAAAATTTGGCAAATAACCATGAAAAAGCAACAAAACTTGAAAATGCTTATTTCGTGATTTCCAGTCGATTTTAGACACTTTTAGGTAGTTTTCATTTTTGCAAAACCACTATTCGTTTTGAAGTCTAGATGGTTAATATAAGCTAGATGGGTGTTGAAAACATTATATTTATCAAAGCGTTCATCGAAGTCACAACCGTTTCCAGAAAACACAAACTCACAAAATTTGGCAAATAACCATGAAAAAGCAACAAAACTTGAAAATGCTTATTTCGTGATTTCCAGTCGATTTTAGACACTTTTAGGTAGTTTTCATTTTTGCAAAACCACTATTCGTTTTGAAGTCTAGATGGTTAATATAAGCTAGATGGGTGTTGAAAACATTATATTTATCAAAGCGTTCATCGAAGTCACAACCGTTTTCAGAATACACAAACTCACAAAATTTGGCAAATAACCATGAAAAAGCAACAAAACTTGAAAATGCTTATTTCGTGATTTCCAGTCGATTTTAGACACTTTTAGGTAGTTTTCATTTTTGCAAAACCACTATTCGTTTTAAAGTCTAGATGGTTAATATAAGCTAGATGGGTGTTGAAAACATTATATTTATCAAAGCGTTCATCGAAGTCACAACCGTTTTCAGAATACACAAACTCACAAAATTAGGCAAATAACCATGAAAAAGCAACAAAACTTGAAAATGCTTATTTCATGATTTCCAGTCGATTTTAGACACTTTTAGGTAGTTTTCATTTTTGCAAAACCACTATTCGTTTTGAAGTCTAGATGGTTAATATAAGCTAGATGGGTGTTGAAAACATTATATTTATCAAAGCGTTCATCGAAGTCACAACCGTTTTCAGAATACACAAACTCACAAAATTTGACAAATAACCATGAAAAAGCAACAAAACTTGAAAATGCTTATTTCGTGATTTCCAGTCGATTTTAGACACTTTTAGGTAGTTTTCATTTTTGCAAAACCACTATTCGTTTTGAAGTCTAGATGGTTAATATAAGCTAGATGGGTGTTGAAAACATTATATTTATCAAAGCGTTCATCGAAGTCACAACCGTTTTCAGAAAACACAAACTCACAAAATTTGGCAAATAACCATGAAAAAGCAACAAAACTTGAAAATGCTTATTTCGTGATTTCCAGTCGATTTTAGACACTTTTAGGTAGTTTTCATTTTTGCAAAACCACTATTCGTTTTGAAGTCTAGATGGTTAATATAAGCTAGATGGGTGTTGAAAACATTATATTTATCAAAGCGTTCATCGAAGTCACAACCGTTTTCAGAAAACACAAACTCACAAAATTTGGCAAATAACCATGAAAAAGCAACAAAACTTGAAAATGCTTATTTCGTGATTTCCAGTCGATTTTAGACACTTTTAGGTAGTTTTCATTTTTGCAAAACCACTATTCGTTTTGAAGTCTAGATGGTTAATATAAGCTAGATGGGTGTTGAAAACATTATATTTATCAAAGCGTTCATCGAAGTCATAACCGTTTTCAGAATACACAAACTCACACAATTTGGCAAATAACCATGAAAAAGCAACAAAACTTGAAAATGCTTATTTCGTGATTTCCAGTCGATTTTAGACACTTTTAGGTAGTTTTCATTTTTGCAAAACCACTATTCGTTTTGAAGTCTAGATGGTTAATATAAGCTAGATGGGTGTTGAAAACATTATATTTATCAAAGCGTTCATCGAAGTCGCAACCGTTTTCAGAATACACAAACTCACAAAATTTGGCAAATAACCATGAAAAAGCAACAAAACTTGAAAATGCTTATTTCGTGATTTCCAGTCGATTTTAGACACTTTTAGGTAGTTTTCATTTTTGCAAAACCACTATTCGTTTTAAAGTCTAGATGGTTAATATAAGCTAGATGGGTGTTGAAAACATTATATTTATCAAAGCGTTCATCGAAGTCATAACCGTTTTCAGAAAACACAAACTCACAAAATTTGGCAAATGACGATGAAAAAGCAACAAAACTTGAAAATGCTTATTTCGTGATTTCCAGTCGATTTTAGACACTTTTAGGTAGTGTTCATTTTTGCAAAACCACTATTCGTTTTGAAGTCTAGATGGTTAATATAAGCTAGATGGGTGTTGAAAACATTATATTTATCAAAGCGTTCATCGAAGTCACAACCGTTTTCAGAATACACAAACTCACAAAATTTGGCAAATAACCATGAAAAAGCAACAAAACTTGAAAATGCTTATTTCGTGATTTCCAGTCGATTTTAGACACTTTTAGGTAGTTTTCATTTTTGCAAAACCACTATTCGTTTTGAAGTCTAGATGTTTAATATAAGCAAGATGGGGGTTGAAAACATTATATTTATCGAAGAGTTCATCGAAGTCACAACCGTTTCCAGAAAACACAAACTCACAAAATTTGGCAAATAACCATGAAAAAGCAAGAAAACTTGAAAATGCTTATTTCGTGATTTCCAGTCGATTTTAGACACTTTTAGGTAGTTTTCATTTTTGCAAAACCACTATTCGTTTTGAAGTCTAGATGGTTAATATAAGCTAGATGGGTGTTGAAAACATTATATTTATCAAAGCGTTCATCGAAGTCACAACCGTTTTCAGAATACACAAACTCACAAAATTTGGCAAATAACCATGAAAAAGCAACAAAACTTGAAAATGCTTATTTCGTGATTTCCAGTCGATTTTAGACACTTTTAGGTAGTTTTCATTTTTGCAAAACCACTATTCGTTTTAAAGTCTAGATGGTTAATATAAGCTAGATGGGTGTTGAAAACATTATATTTATCAAAGCGTTCATCGAAGTCACAACCGTTTTCAGAATACACAAACTCACAAAATTAGGCAAATAACCATGAAAAAGCAACAAAACTTGAAAATGCTTATTTCATGATTTCCAGTCGATTTTAGACACTTTTAGGTAGTTTTCATTTTTGCAAAACCACTATTCGTTTTGAAGTCTAGATGGTTAATATAAGCTAGATGGGTGTTGAAAACATTATATTTATCAAAGCGTTCATCGAAGTCACAACCGTTTTCAGAATACACAAACTCACAAAATTTGACAAATAACCATGAAAAAGCAACAAAACTTGAAAATGCTTATTTCGTGATTTCCAGTCGATTTTAGACACTTTTAGGTAGTTTTCATTTTTGCAAAACCACTATTCGTTTTGAAGTCTAGATGGTTAATATAAGCTAGATGGGTGTTGAAAACATTATATTTATCAAAGCGTTCATCGAAGTCACAACCGTTTTCAGAAAACACAAACTCACAAAATTTGGCAAATAACCATGAAAAAGCAACAAAACTTGAAAATGCTTATTTCGTGATTTCCAGTCGATTTTAGACACTTTTAGGTAGTTTTCATTTTTGCAAAACCACTATTCGTTTTGAAGTCTAGATGGTTAATATAAGCTAGATGGGTGTTGAAAACATTATATTTATCAAAGCGTTCATCGAAGTCACAACCGTTTTCAGAAAACACAAACTCACAAAATTTGGCAAATAACCATGAAAAAGCAACAAAACTTGAAAATGCTTATTTCGTGATTTCCAGTCGATTTTAGACACTTTTAGGTAGTTTTCATTTTTGCAAAACCACTATTCGTTTTGAAGTCTAGATGGTTAATATAAGCTAGATGGGTGTTGAAAACATTATATTTATCAAAGCGTTCATCGAAGTCACAACCGTTTTCAGAATACACAAACTCACAAAATTTGGCAAATAACCATGAAAAAGCAACAAAACTTGAAAATGCTTATTTCGTGATTTCCAGTCGATTTTAGACACTTTTAGGTAGTTTTCATTTTTGCAAAACCACTATTCGTTTTAAAGTCTAGATGGTTAATATAAGCTAGATGGGTGTTGAAAACATTATATTTATCAAAGCGTTCATCGAAGTCATAACCGTTTTCAGAATACACAAACTCACACAATTTGGCAAATAACCATGAAAAAGCAACAAAACTTGAAAATGCTTATTTCGTGATTTCCAGTCGATTTTAGACACTTTTAGGTAGTTTTCATTTTTGCAAAACCACTATTCGTTTTGAAGTCTAGATGGTTAATATAAGCTAGATGGGTGTTGAAAACATTATATTTATCAAAGCGTTCATCGAAGTCGCAACCGTTTTCAGAATACACAAACTCACAAAATTTGGCAAATAACCATGAAAAAGCAACAAAACTTGAAAATGCTTATTTCGTGATTTCCAGTCGATTTTAGACACTTTTAGGTAGTTTTCATTTTTGCAAAACCACTATTCGTTTTAAAGTCTAGATGGTTAATATAAGCTAGATGGGTGTTGAAAACATTATATTTATCAAAGCGTTCATCGAAGTCATAACCGTTTTCAGAAAACACAAACTCACAAAATTTGGCAAATGACGATGAAAAAGCAACAAAACTTGAAAATGCTTATTTCGTGATTTCCAGTCGATTTTAGACACTTTTAGGTAGTTTTCATTTTTGCAAAACCACTATTCGTTTTGAAGTCTAGATGGTTAATATAAGCTAGATGGGTGTTGAAAACATTATATTTATCAAAGCGTTCATCGAAGTCGCAACCGTTTTCAGAATACACAAACTCACAAAATTTGGCAAATAACCATGAAAAAGCAACAAAACTTGAAAATGCTTATTTCGTGATTTCCAGTCGATTTTAGACACTTTTAGGTAGTTTTCATTTTTGCAAAACCACTATTCGTTTTAAAGTCTAGATGGTTAATATAAGCTAGATGGGTGTTGAAAACATTATATTTATCAAAGCGTTCATCGAAGTCATAACCGTTTTCAGAATACACAAACTCACAAAATTTGGCAAATAACCATGAAAAAGCAACAAAACTTGAAAATGCTTATTTCGTGATTTCCAGTCGATTTTAGACACTTTTAGGTAGTTTTCATTTTTGCAAAACCACTATTCGTTTTGAAGTCTAGATGGTTAATATAAGCTAGATGGGTGTTGAAAACATTATATTTATCAAAGCGTTCATCGAAGTCGCAACCGTTTTCAGAATACACAAACTCACAAAATTTGGCAAATAACCATGAAAAAGCAACAAAACTTGAAAATGCTTATTTCGTGATTTCCAGTCGATTTTAGACACTTTTAGGTAGTTTTCATTTTTGCAAAACCACTATTCGTTTTAAAGTCTAGATGGTTAATATAAGCTAGATGGGTGTTGAAAACATTATATTTATCAAAGCGTTCATCGAAGTCATAACCGTTTTCAGAAAACACAAACTCACAAAATTTGGCAAATGACGATGAAAAAGCAACAAAACTTGAAAATGCTTATTTCGTGATTTCCAGTCGATTTTAGACACTTTTAGGTAGTTTTCATTTTTGCAAAACCACTATTCGTTTTGAAGTCTAGATGGTTAATATAAGCTAGATGGGTGTTGAAAACATTATATTTATCAAAGCGTTCATCGAAGTCGCAACCGTTTTCAGAATACACAAACTCACAAAATTTGGCAAATAACCATGAAAAAGCAACAAAACTTGAAAATGCTTATTTCGTGATTTCCAGTCGATTTTAGACACTTTTAGGTAGTTTTCATTTTTGCAAAACCACTATTCGTTTTAAAGTCTAGATGGTTAATATAAGCTAGATGGGTGTTGAAAACATTATATTTATCAAAGCGTTCATCGAAGTCATAACCGTTTTCAGAATACACAAACTCACAAAATTTGGCAAATAACCATGAAAAAGCAACAAAACTTGAAAATGCTTATTTCGTGATTTCCAGTCGATTTTAGACACTTTTAGGTAGTTTTCATTTTTGCAAAACCACTATTCGTTTTGAAGTCTAGATGGTTAATATAAGCTAGATGGGTGTTGAAAACATTATATTTATCAAAGCGTTCATCGAAGTCACAACCGTTTTCAGAATACACAAACTCACAAAATTTGGCAAATAACCATGAAAAAGCAACAAAACTTGAAAATGCTTATTTCGTGATTTCCAGTCGATTTTAGACACTTTTAGGTAGTTTTCATTTTTGCAAAACCACTATTCGTTTTGAAGTCTAGATGGTTAATATAAGCAAGATGGGGGTTGAAAACATTATATTTATCAAAGCGTTCATCGAAGTCACAACCGTTTTCAGAATACACAAACTCATAAAATTTGGCAAATAACCATGAAAAAGCAACAAAACTTGAAAATGCTTATTTCGTGATTTCCAGTCGATTTTAGACACTTTTAGGTAGTTTTCATTTTTGCAAAACCACTATTCGTTTTAAAGTCTAGATGGTTAATATAAGCTAGATGGGTGTTGAAAACATTATATTTATCAAAGCGTTCATCGAAGTCACAACCGTTTTCAGAATACACAAACTCACAAAATTTGGCAAATAACCATGAAAAAGCAACAAAACTTGAAAATGCTTATTTCGTGATTTCCAGTCGATTTTAGACACTTTTAGGTAGTTTTCATTTTTGCAAAACCACTATTCGTTTTAAAGTCTAGATGGTTAATATAAGCTAGATGGGTGTTGAAAACATTATATTTATCAAAGCGTTCATCGAAGTCATAACCGTTTTCAGAATACACAAACTCACACAATTTGGCAAATAACCATGAAAAAGCAACAAAACTTGAAAATGCTTATTTCGTGATTTCCAGTCGATTTTAGACACTTTTAGGTAGTTTTCATTTTTGCAAAACCACTATTCGTTTTGAAGTCTAGATGGTTAATATAAGCTAGATGGGTGTTGAAAACATTATATTTATCAAAGCGTTCATCGAAGTCGCAACCGTTTTCAGAATACACAAACTCACAAAATTTGGCAAATAACCATGAAAAAGCAACAAAACTTGAAAATGCTTATTTCGTGATTTCCAGTCGATTTTAGACACTTTTAGGTAGTTTTCATTTTTGCAAAACCACTATTCGTTTTAAAGTCTAGATGGTTAATATAAGCTAGATGGGTGTTGAAAACATTATATTTATCAAAGCGTTCATCGAAGTCATAACCGTTTTCAGAAAACACAAACTCACAAAATTTGGCAAATGACGATGAAAAAGCAACAAAACTTGAAAATGCTTATTTCGTGATTTCCAGTCGATTTTAGACACTTTTAGGTAGTTTTCATTTTTGCAAAACCACTATTCGTTTTGAAGTCTAGATGGTTAATATAAGCTAGATGGGTGTTGAAAACATTATATTTATCAAAGCGTTCATCGAAGTCGCAACCGTTTTCAGAATACACAAACTCACAAAATTTGGCAAATAACCATGAAAAAGCAACAAAACTTGAAAATGCTTATTTCGTGATTTCCAGTCGATTTTAGACACTTTTAGGTAGTTTTCATTTTTGCAAAACCACTATTCGTTTTGAAGTCTAGATGGTTAATATAAGCTAGATGGGTGTTGAAAACATTATATTTATCAAAGCGTTCATCGAAGTCACAACCGTTTTCAGAATACACAAACTCACAAAATTTGGCAAATAACCATGAAAAAGCAACAAAACTTGAAAATGCTTATTTCGTGATTTCCAGTCGATTTTAGACACTTTTAGGTAGTTTTCATTTTTGCAAAACCACTATTCGTTTTGAAGTCTAGATGGTTAATATAAGCAAGATGGGGGTTGAAAACATTATATTTATCAAAGCGTTCATCGAAGTCACAACCGTTTTCAGAATACACAAACTCATAAAATTTGGCAAATAACCATGAAAAAGCAACAAAACTTGAAAATGCTTATTTCGTGATTTCCAGTCGATTTTAGACACTTTTAGGTAGTTTTCATTTTTGCAAAACCACTATTCGTTTTAAAGTCTAGATGGTTAATATAAGCTAGATGGGTGTTGAAAACATTATATTTATCAAAGCGTTCATCGAAGTCATAACCGTTTTCAGAATACACAAACTCACAAAATTTGGCAAATAACCATGAAAAAGCAACAAAACTTGAAAATGCTTATTTCGTGATTTCCAGTCGATTTTAGACACTTTTAGGTAGTTTTCATTTTTGCAAAACCACTATTCGTTTTGAAGTCTAGATGGTTAATATAAGCAAGATGGGGGTTGAAAACATTATATTTATCAAAGCGTTCATCGAAGTCACAACCGTTTTCAGAATACACAAACTCATAAAATTTGGCAAATAACCATGAAAAAGCAACAAAACTTGAAAATGCTTATTTCGTGATTTCCAGTCGATTTTAGACACTTTTAGGTAGTTTTCATTTTTGCAAAACCACTATTCGTTTTGAAGTCTAGATGGTTAATATAAGCTAGATGGGTGTTGAAAACATTATATTTATCAAAGCGTTCATCGAAGTCACAACCGTTTTCAGAATACACAAACTCACAAAATTAGGCAAATAACCATGAAAAAGCAACAAAACTTGAAAATGCTTATTTCGTGATTTCCAGTCGATTTTAGACACTTTTAGGTAGTTTTCATTTTTGCAAAACCACTATTCGTTTTGAAGTCTAGATGGTTAATATAAGCAAGATGGGGGTTGAAAACATTATATTTATCGAAGAGTTCATCGAAGTCACAACCGTTTCCAGAAAACACAAACTCACAAAATTTGGCAAATAACCATGAAAAAGCAACAAAACTTGAAAATGCTTATTTCGTGATTTCCAGTCGATTTTAGACACTTTTAGGTAGTTTTCATTTTTGCAAAACCACTATTCGTTTTGAAGTCTAGATGGTTAATATAAGCTAGATGGGTGTTGAAAACATTATATTTATCAAAGCGTTCATCGAAGTCACAACCGTTTTCAGAATACACAAACTCACAAAATTTGGCAAATAACCATGAAAAAGCAACAAAACTTGAAAATGCTTATTTCGTGATTTCCAGTCGATTTTAGACACTTTTAGGTAGTTTTCATTTTTGCAAAACCACTATTCGTTTTAAAGTCTAGATGGTTAATATAAGCTAGATGGGTGTTGAAAACATTATATTTATCAAAGCGTTCATCGAAGTCACAACCGTTTTCAGAATACACAAACTCACAAAATTAGGCAAATAACCATGAAAAAGCAACAAAACTTGAAAATGCTTATTTCATGATTTCCAGTCGATTTTAGACACTTTTAGGTAGTTTTCATTTTTGCAAAACCACTATTCGTTTTGAAGTCTAGATGGTTAATATAAGCTAGATGGGTGTTGAAAACATTATATTTATCAAAGCGTTCATCGAAGTCGCAACCGTTTTCAGAATACACAAACTCACAAAATTTGGCAAATAACCATGAAAAAGCAACAAAACTTGAAAATGCTTATTTCGTGATTTCCAGTCGATTTTAGACACTTTTAGGTAGTTTTCATTTTTGCAAAACCACTATTCGTTTTGAAGTCTAGATGGTTAATATAAGCTAGATGGGTGTTGAAAACATTATATTTATCAAAGCGTTCATCGAAGTCACAACCGTTTTCAGAATACACAAACTCACAAAATTTGGCAAATAACCATGAAAAAGCAACAAAACTTGAAAATGCTTATTTCGTGATTTCCAGTCGATTTTAGACACTTTTAGGTAGTTTTCATTTTTGCAAAACCACTATTCGTTTTGAAGTCTAGATGGTTAATATAAGCAAGATGGGGGTTGAAAACATTATATTTATCAAAGCGTTCATCGAAGTCACAACCGTTTTCAGAATACACAAACTCATAAAATTTGGCAAATAACCATGAAAAAGCAACAAAACTTGAAAATGCTTATTTCGTGATTTCCAGTCGATTTTAGACACTTTTAGGTAGTTTTCATTTTTGCAAAACCACTATTCGTTTTAAAGTCTAGATGGTTAATATAAGCTAGATGGGTGTTGAAAACATTATATTTATCAAAGCGTTCATCGAAGTCATAACCGTTTTCAGAATACACAAACTCACAAAATTTGGCAAATAACCATGAAAAAGCAACAAAACTTGAAAATGCTTATTTCGTGATTTCCAGTCGATTTTAGACACTTTTAGGTAGTTTTCATTTTTGCAAAACCACTATTCGTTTTGAAGTCTAGATGGTTAATATAAGCAAGATGGGGGTTGAAAACATTATATTTATCAAAGCGTTCATCGAAGTCACAACCGTTTTCAGAATACACAAACTCATAAAATTTGGCAAATAACCATGAAAAAGCAACAAAACTTGAAAATGCTTATTTCGTGATTTCCAGTCGATTTTAGACACTTTTAGGTAGTTTTCATTTTTGCAAAACCACTATTCGTTTTGAAGTCTAGATGGTTAATATAAGCTAGATGGGTGTTGAAAACATTATATTTATCAAAGCGTTCATCGAAGTCACAACCGTTTTCAGAATACACAAACTCACAAAATTTGGCAAATAACCATGAAAAAGCAACAACACTTGAAAATGCTTATTTCGTGATTTCCAGTCGATTTTAGACACTTTTAGGTAGTTTTCATTTTTGCAAAACCACTATTCGTTTTGAAGTCTAGATGGTTAATATAAGCTAGATGGGTGTTGAAAACATTATATTTATCAAAGCGTTCATCGAAGTCACAACCGTTTTCAGAATACACAAACTCACAAAATTTGGCAAATAACCATGAAAAAGCAACAAAACTTGAAAATGCTTATTTCGTGATTTCCAGTCGATTTTAGACACTTTTAGGTAGTTTTCATTTTTGCAAAACCACTATTCGTTTTAAAGTCTAGATGGTTAATATAAGCTAGATGGGTGTTGAAAACATTATATTTATCAAAGCGTTCATCGAAGTCACAACCGTTTTCAGAATACACAAACTCACAAAATTAGGCAAATAACCATGAAAAAGCAACAAAACTTGAAAATGCTTATTTCATGATTTCCAGTCGATTTTAGACACTTTTAGGTAGTTTTCATTTTTGCAAAACCACTATTCGTTTTGAAGTCTAGATGGTTAATATAAGCTAGATGGGTGTTGAAAACATTATATTTATCAAAGCGTTCATCGAAGTCACAACCGTTTTCAGAATACACAAACTCACAAAATTTGACAAATAACCATGAAAAAGCAAGAAAACTTGAAAATGCTTATTTCGTGATTTCCAGTCGATTTTAGACACTTTTAGGTAGTTTTCATTTTTGCAAAACCACTATTCGTTTTGAAGTCTAGATGGTTAATATAAGCTAGATGGGTGTTGAAAACATTATATTTATCAAAGCGTTCATCGAAGTCACAACCGTTTTCAGAAAACACAAACTCACAAAATTTGGCAAATAACCATGAAAAAGCAACAAAACTTGAAAATGCTTATTTCGTGATTTCCAGTCGATTTTAGACACTTTTAGGTAGTTTTCATTTTTGCAAAACCACTATTCGTTTTGAAGTCTAGATGGTTAATATAAGCTAGATGGGTGTTGAAAACATTATATTTATCAAAGCGTTCATCGAAGTCACAACCGTTTTCAGAAAACACAAACTCACAAAATTTGGCAAATAACCATGAAAAAGCAACAAAACTTGAAAATGCTTATTTCGTGATTTCCAGTCGATTTTAGACACTTTTAGGTAGTTTTCATTTTTGCAAAACCACTATTCGTTTTGAAGTCTAGATGGTTAATATAAGCTAGATGGGTGTTGAAAACATTATATTTATCAAAGCGTTCATCGAAGTCACAACCGTTTTCAGAATACACAAACTCACAAAATTTGGCAAATAACCATGAAAAAGCAACAAAACTTGAAAATGCTTATTTCGTGATTTCCAGTCGATTTTAGACACTTTTAGGTAGTTTTCATTTTTGCAAAACCACTATTCGTTTTAAAGTCTAGATGGTTAATATAAGCTAGATGGGTGTTGAAAACATTATATTTATCAAAGCGTTCATCGAAGTCATAACCGTTTTCAGAATACACAAACTCACACAATTTGGCAAATAACCATGAAAAAGCAACAAAACTTGAAAATGCTTATTTCGTGATTTCCAGTCGATTTTAGACACTTTTAGGTAGTTTTCATTTTTGCAAAACCACTATTCGTTTTGAAGTCTAGATGGTTAATATAAGCTAGATGGGTGTTGAAAACATTATATTTATCAAAGCGTTCATCGAAGTCGCAACCGTTTTCAGAATACACAAACTCACAAAATTTGGCAAATAACCATGAAAAAGCAACAAAACTTGAAAATGCTTATTTCGTGATTTCCAGTCGATTTTAGACACTTTTAGGTAGTTTTCATTTTTGCAAAACCACTATTCGTTTTAAAGTCTAGATGGTTAATATAAGCTAGATGGGTGTTGAAAACATTATATTTATCAAAGCGTTCATCGAAGTCATATCCGTTTTCAGAAAACACAAACTCACAAAATTTGGCAAATGACGATGAAAAAGCAACAAAACTTGAAAATGCTTATTTCGTGATTTCCAGTCGATTTTAGACACTTTTAGGTAGTTTTCATTTTTGCAAAACCACTATTCGTTTTGAAGTCTAGATGGTTAATATAAGCTAGATGGGTGTTGAAAACATTATATTTATCAAAGCGTTCATCGAAGTCGCAACCGTTTTCAGAATACACAAACTCGCAAAATTTGGCAAATAACCATGAAAAAGCAACAAAACTTGAAAATGCTTATTTCGTGATTTCCAGTCGATTTTAGACACTTTTAGGTAGTTTTCATTTTTGCAAAACCACTATTCGTTTTGAAGTCTAGATGGTTAATATAAGCTAGATGGGTGTTGAAAACATTATATTTATCAAAGCGTTCATCGAAGTCACAACCGTTTTCAGAATACACAAACTCACAAAATTTGGCAAATAACCATGAAAAAGCAACAAAACTTGAAAATGCTTATTTCGTGATTTCCAGTCGATTTTAGACACTTTTAGGTAGTTTTCATTTTTGCAAAACCACTATTCGTTTTGAAGTCTAGATGGTTAATATAAGCAAGATGGGGGTTGAAAACATTATATTTATCAAAGCGTTCATCGAAGTCACAACCGTTTTCAGAATACACAAACTCATAAAATTTGGCAAATAACCATGAAAAAGCAACAAAACTTGAAAATGCTTATTTCGTGATTTCCAGTCGATTTTAGACACTTTTAGGTAGTTTTCATTTTTGCAAAACCACTATTCGTTTTAAAGTCTAGATGGTTAATATAAGCTAGATGGGTGTTGAAAACATTATATTTATCAAAGCGTTCATCGAAGTCATAACCGTTTTCAGAATACACAAACTCACAAAATTTGGCAAATAACCATGAAAAAGCAACAAAACTTGAAAATGCTTATTTCGTGATTTCCAGTCGATTTTAGACACTTTTAGGTAGTTTTCATTTTTGCAAAACCACTATTCGTTTTGAAGTCTAGATGGTTAATATAAGCAAGATGGGGGTTGAAAACATTATATTTATCAAAGCGTTCATCGAAGTCACAACCGTTTTCAGAATACACAAACTCATAAAATTTGGCAAATAACCATGAAAAAGCAACAAAACTTGAAAATGCTTATTTCGTGATTTCCAGTCGATTTTAGACACTTTTAGGTAGTTTTCATTTTTGCAAAACCACTATTCGTTTTGAAGTCTAGATGGTTAATATAAGCTAGATGGGTGTTGAAAACATTATATTTATCAAAGCGTTCATCGAAGTCACAACCGTTTTCAGAATACACAAACTCACAAAATTTGGCAAATAACCATGAAAAAGCAACAAAACTTGAAAATGCTTATTTCGTGATTTCCAGTCGATTTTAGACACTTTTAGGTAGTTTTCATTTTTGCAAAACCACTATTCGTTTTGAAGTCTAGATGGTTAATATAAGCTAGATGGGTGTTGAAAACATTATATTTATCAAAGCGTTCATCGAAGTCACAACCGTTTTCAGAATACACAAACTCACAAAATTTGACAAATAACCATGAAAAAGCAAGAAAACTTGAAAATGCTTATTTCGTGATTTCCAGTCGATTTTAGACACTTTTAGGTAGTTTTCATTTTTGCAAAACCACTATTCGTTTTGAAGTCTAGATGGTTAATATAAGCTAGATGGGTGTTGAAAACATTATATTTATCAAAGCGTTCATCGAAGTCACAACCGTTTTCAGAAAACACAAACTCACAAAATTTGGCAAATAACCATGAAAAAGCAACAAAACTTGAAAATGCTTATTTCGTGATTTCCAGTCGATTTTAGACACTTTTAGGTAGTTTTCATTTTTGCAAAACCACTATTCGTTTTGAAGTCTAGATGGTTAATATAAGCTAGATGGGTGTTGAAAACATTATATTTATCAAAGCGTTCATCGAAGTCACAACCGTTTTCAGAAAACACAAACTCACAAAATTTGGCAAATAACCATGAAAAAGCAACAAAACTTGAAAATGCTTATTTCGTGATTTCCAGTCGATTTTAGACACTTTTAGGTAGTTTTCATTTTTGCAAAACCACTATTCGTTTTGAAGTCTAGATGGTTAATATAAGCTAGATGGGTGTTGAAAACATTATATTTATCAAAGCGTTCATCGAAGTCACAACCGTTTTCAGAATACACAAACTCACAAAATTTGGCAAATAACCATGAAAAAGCAACAAAACTTGAAAATGCTTATTTCGTGATTTCCAGTCGATTTTAGACACTTTTAGGTAGTTTTCATTTTTGCAAAACCACTATTCGTTTTAAAGTCTAGATGGTTAATATAAGCTAGATGGGTGTTGAAAACATTATATTTATCAAAGCGTTCATCGAAGTCATAACCGTTTTCAGAATACACAAACTCACACAATTTGGCAAATAACCATGAAAAAGCAACAAAACTTGAAAATGCTTATTTCGTGATTTCCAGTCGATTTTAGACACTTTTAGGTAGTTTTCATTTTTGCAAAACCACTATTCGTTTTGAAGTCTAGATGGTTAATATAAGCTAGATGGGTGTTGAAAACATTATATTTATCAAAGCGTTCATCGAAGTCGCAACCGTTTTCAGAATACACAAACTCACAAAATTTGGCAAATAACCATGAAAAAGCAACAAAACTTGAAAATGCTTATTTCGTGATTTCCAGTCGATTTTAGACACTTTTAGGTAGTTTTCATTTTTGCAAAACCACTATTCGTTTTAAAGTCTAGATGGTTAATATAAGCTAGATGGGTGTTGAAAACATTATATTTATCAAAGCGTTCATCGAAGTCATATCCGTTTTCAGAAAACACAAACTCACAAAATTTGGCAAATGACGATGAAAAAGCAACAAAACTTGAAAATGCTTATTTCGTGATTTCCAGTCGATTTTAGACACTTTTAGGTAGTTTTCATTTTTGCAAAACCACTATTCGTTTTGAAGTCTAGATGGTTAATATAAGCTAGATGGGTGTTGAAAACATTATATTTATCAAAGCGTTCATCGAAGTCGCAACCGTTTTCAGAATACACAAACTCGCAAAATTTGGCAAATAACCATGAAAAAGCAACAAAACTTGAAAATGCTTATTTCGTGATTTCCAGTCGATTTTAGACACTTTTAGGTAGTTTTCATTTTTGCAAAACCACTATTCGTTTTGAAGTCTAGATGGTTAATATAAGCTAGATGGGTGTTGAAAACATTATATTTATCAAAGCGTTCATCGAAGTCACAACCGTTTTCAGAATACACAAACTCACAAAATTTGGCAAATAACCATGAAAAAGCAACAAAACTTGAAAATGCTTATTTCGTGATTTCCAGTCGATTTTAGACACTTTTAGGTAGTTTTCATTTTTGCAAAACCACTATTCGTTTTGAAGTCTAGATGGTTAATATAAGCAAGATGGGGGTTGAAAACATTATATTTATCAAAGCGTTCATCGAAGTCACAACCGTTTTCAGAATACACAAACTCATAAAATTTGGCAAATAACCATGAAAAAGCAACAAAACTTGAAAATGCTTATTTCGTGATTTCCAGTCGATTTTAGACACTTTTAGGTAGTTTTCATTTTTGCAAAACCACTATTCGTTTTAAAGTCTAGATGGTTAATATAAGCTAGATGGGTGTTGAAAACATTATATTTATCAAAGCGTTCATCGAAGTCATAACCGTTTTCAGAATACACAAACTCACAAAATTTGGCAAATAACCATGAAAAAGCAACAAAACTTGAAAATGCTTATTTCGTGATTTCCAGTCGATTTTAGACACTTTTAGGTAGTTTTCATTTTTGCAAAACCACTATTCGTTTTGAAGTCTAGATGGTTAATATAAGCAAGATGGGGGTTGAAAACATTATATTTATCAAAGCGTTCATCGAAGTCACAACCGTTTTCAGAATACACAAACTCATAAAATTTGGCAAATAACCATGAAAAACAACAAAACTTGAAAATGCTTATTTCGTGATTTCCAGTCGATTTTAGACACTTTTAGGTAGTTTTCATTTTTGCAAAACCACTATTCGTTTTGAAGTCTAGATGGTTAATATAAGCTAGATGGGTGTTGAAAACATTATATTTATCAAAGCGTTCATCGAAGTCACAACCGTTTTCAGAATACACAAACTCACAAAATTTGGCAAATAACCATGAAAAAGCAACAAAACTTGAAAATGCTTATTTCGTGATTTCCAGTCGATTTTAGACACTTTTAGGTAGTTTTCATTTTTGCAAAACCACTATTCGTTTTGAAGTCTAGATGGTTAATATAAGCTAGATGGGTGTTGAAAACATTATATTTATCAAAGCGTTCATCGAAGTCACAACCGTTTTCAGAATACACAAACTCACAAAATTATGCAAATAACCATGAAAAAGCAACAAAACTTGAAAATGCTTATTTCGTGATTTCCAGTCGATTTTAGACACTTTTAGGTAGTTTTCATTTTTGCAAAACCACTATTCGTTTTGAAGTCTATATGGTTAATATAAGCTAGATGGGTGTTGAAAACATTATATTTATCAAAGCGTTCATCGAAGTCACAACCGTTTTCAGAATACACAAACTCACAAAATTTCACAAATAACCATGAAAAAGCAACAAAACTTGAAAATGCTTATTTCGTGATTTCCAGTCGATTTTAGACACTTTTAGGTAGTTTTCATTTTTGCAAAACCACTATTCGTTTTGAAGTCTAGATGGTTAATATAAGCTAGATAGGTGTTGAAAACATTATATTTATCAAAGCGTTCATCGAAGTCACAACCGTTTTCAGAAAACACAAACTCACAAAATTTGGCAAATAACCATGAAAAAGCAACAACACTTGAAAATGCTTATTTCGTGATTTCCAGTCGATTTTAGACACTTTTAGGTAGTTTTCATTTTTGCAAAACCACTATTCGTTTTGAAGTCTAGATGGTTAATATAAGCTAGATGGGTGTTGAAAACATTATATTTATCAAAGCGTTCATCGAAGTCGCAACCGTTTTCAGAATACACAAACTCACAAAATTTGGCAAATAACCATGAAAAAGCAACAAAACTTGAAAATGCTTATTTCGTGATTTCCAGTCGATTTTAGACACTTTTAGGTAGTTTTCATTTTTGCAAAACCACTATTCGTTTTAAAGTCTAGATGGTTAATATAAGCTAGATGGGTGTTGAAAACATTATATTTATCAAAGCGTTCATCGAAGTCATAACCGTTTTCAGAATACACAAACTCACAAAATTTGGCAAATAACCATGAAAAAGCAACAAAACTTGAAAATGCTTATTTCGTGATTTCCAGTCGATTTTAGACACTTTTAGGTAGTTTTCATTTTTGCAAAACCACTATTCGTTTTGAAGTCTAGATGGTTAATATAAGCTAGATGGGTGTTGAAAACATTATATTTATCAAAGCGTTCATCGAAGTCACAACCGTTTTCAGAATACACAAACTCACAAAATTTGGCAAATAACCATGAAAAAGCAACAAAACTTGAAAATGCTTATTTCGTGATTTCCAGTCGATTTTAGACACTTTTAGGTAGTTTTCATTTTTGCAAAACCACTATTCGTTTTGAAGTCTAGATGGTTAATATAAGCAAGATGGGGGTTGAAAACATTATATTTATCAAAGCGTTCATCGAAGTCACAACCGTTTTCAGAATACACAAACTCATAAAATTTGGCAAATAACCATGAAAAAGCAACAAAACTTGAAAATGCTTATTTCGTGATTTCCAGTCGATTTTAGACACTTTTAGGTAGTTTTCATCTTTGCAAAACCACTATTCGTTTTAAAGTCTAGATGGTTAATATAAGCTAGATGGGTGTTGAAAACATTATATTTATCAAAGCGTTCATCGAAGTCATAACCGTTTTCAGAATACACAAACTCACAAAATTTGGCAAATAACCATGAAAAAGCAACAAAACTTGAAAATGCTTATTTCGTGATTTCCACTCGATTTTAGACACTTTTAGGTAGTTTTCATTTTTGCAAAACCACTATTCGTTTTGAAGTCTAGATGGTTAATATAAGCAAGATGGGGGTTGAAAACATTATATTTATCAAAGCGTTCATCGAAGTCACAACCGTTTTCAGAATACACAAACTCATAAAATTTGGCAAATAACCATGAAAAAGCAACAAAACTTGAAAATGCTTATTTCGTGATTTCCAGTCGATTTTAGACACTTTTAGGTAGTTTTCATTTTTGCAAAACCACTATTCGTTTTGAAGTCTAGATGGTTAATATAAGCTAGATGGGTGTTGAAAACATTATATTTATCAAAGCGTTCATCGAAGTCACAACCGTTTTCAGAATACACAAACTCACAAAATTTCACAAATAACCATGAAAAAGCAACAAAACTTGAAAATGCTTATTTCGTGATTTCCAGTCGATTTTAGACACTTTTAGGTAGTTTTCATTTTTGCAAAACCACTATTCGTTTTGAAGTCTAGATGGTTAATATAAGCTAGATGGGTGTTGAAAACATTATATTTATCAAAGCGTTCATCGAAGTCACAACCGTTTTCAGAATACACAAACTCACAAAATTATGCAAATAACCATGAAAAAGCAACAAAACTTGAAAATGCTTATTTCGTGATTTCCAGTCGATTTTAGACACTTTTAGGTAGTTTTCATTTTTGCAAAACCACTATTCGTTTTGAAGTCTAGATGGTTAATATAAGCTAGATGGGTGTTGAAAACATTATATTTATCAAAGCGTTCATCGAAGTCACAACCGTTTTCAGAATACACAAACTCACAAAATTTGGCAAATAACCATGAAAAAGCAACAAAACTTGAAAATGCTTATTTCGTGATTTCCAGTCGATTTTAGACACTTTTAGGTAGTTTTCATTTTTGCAAAACCACTATTCGTTTTGAAGTCTAGATGGTTAATATAAGCAAGATGGGGGTTGAAAACATTATATTTATCAAAGCGTTCATCGAAGTCACAACCGTTTTCAGAATACACAAACTCATAAAATTTGGCAAATAACCATGAAAAAGCAACAAAACTTGAAAATGCTTATTTCGTGATTTCCAGTCGATTTTAGACACTTTTAGGTAGTTTTCATTTTTGCAAAACCACTATTCGTTTTAAAGTCTAGATGGTTAATATAAGCTAGATGGGTGTTGAAAACATTATATTTATCAAAGCGTTCATCGAAGTCATAACCGTTTTCAGAATACACAAACTCACAAAATTTGGCAAATAACCATGAAAAAGCAACAAAACTTGAAAATGCTTATTTCGTGATTTCCACTCGATTTTAGACACTTTTAGGTAGTTTTCATTTTTGCAAAACCACTATTCGTTTTGAAGTCTAGATGGTTAATATAAGCAAGATGGGGGTTGAAAACATTATATTTATCAAAGCGTTCATCGAAGTCACAACCGTTTTCAGAATACACAAACTCATAAAATTTGGCAAATAACCATGAAAAAGCAACAAAACTTGAAAATGCTTATTTCGTGATTTCCAGTCGATTTTAGACACTTTTAGGTAGTTTTCATTTTTGCAAAACCACTATTCGTTTTGAAGTCTAGATGGTTAATATAAGCTAGATGGGTGTTGAAAACATTATATTTATCAAAGCGTTCATCGAAGTCACAACCGTTTTCAGAATACACAAACTCACAAAATTTCACAAATAACCATGAAAAAGCAACAAAACTTGAAAATGCTTGTTTCGTGATTTCCAGTCGATTTTAGACACTTTTAGGTAGTTTTCATTTTTGCAAAACCACTATTCGTTTTGAAGTCTAGATGGTTAATATAAGCTAGATGGGTGTTGAAAACATTATATTTATCAAAGCGTTCATCGAAGTCACAACCGTTTTCAGAATACACAAACTCACAAAATTTCACAAATAACCATGAAAAAGCAACAAAACTTGAAAATGCTTATTTCGTGATTTCCAGTCGATTTTAGACACTTTTAGGTAGTTTTCATTTTTGCAAAACCACTATTCGTTTTGAAGTCTAGATGGTTAATATAAGCTAGATGGGTGTTGAAAACATTATATTTATCAAAGCGTTCATCGAAGTCACAACCGTTTTCAGAATACACAAACTCACAAAATTATGCAAATAACCATGAAAAAGCAACAAAACTTGAAAATGCTTATTTCGTGATTTCCAGTCGATTTTAGACACTTTTAGGTAGTTTTCATTTTTGCAAAACCACTATTCGTTTTGAAGTCTAGATGGTTAATATAAGCTAGATGGGTGTTGAAAACATTATATTTATCAAAGCGTTCATCGAAGTCACAACCGTTTTCAGAATACACAAACTCACAAAATTTCACAAATAACCATGAAAAAGCAACAAAACTTGAAAATGCTTATTTCGTGATTTCCAGTCGATTTTAGACACTTTTAGGTAGTTTTCATTTTTGCAAAACCACTATTCGTTTTGAAGTCTAGATGGTTAATATAAGCTAGATAGGTGTTGAAAACATTATATTTATCAAAGCGTTCATCGAAGTCACAACCGTTTTCAGAAAACACAAACTCACAAAATTTGGCAAATAACCATGAAAAAGCAACAACACTTGAAAATGCTTATTTCGTGATTTCCAGTCGATTTTAGACACTTTTAGGTAGTTTTCATTTTTGCAAAACCACTATTCGTTTTGAAGTCTAGATGGTTAATATAAGCTAGATGGGTGTTGAAAACATTATATTTATCAAAGCGTTCATCGAAGTCACAACCGTTTTCAGAATACACAAACTCACAAAATTAGGCAAATAACCATGAAAAAGCAACAAAACTTGAAAATGCTTATTTCGTGATTTCCAGTCGATTTTAGACACTTTTAGGTAGTTTTCATTTTTGCAAAACCACTATTCGTTTTGAAGTCTAGATGGTTAATATAAGCAAGATGGGGGTTGAAAACATTATATTTATCAAAGCGTTCATCGAAGTCACAACCGTTTTCAGAATACACAAACTCATAAAATTTGGCAAATAACCATGAAAAAGCAACAAAACTTGAAAATGCTTATTTCGTGATTTCCAGTCGATTTTAGACACTTTTAGGTAGTTTTCATTTTTGCAAAACCACTATTCGTTTTGAAGTCTAGATGGTTAATATAAGCTAGATGGGTGTTGAAAACATTATATTTATCAAAGCGTTCATCGAAGTCACAACCGTTTTCAGAATACACAAACTCACAAAATTTGGCAAATAACCATGAAAAAGCAACAAAACTTGAAAATGCTTATTTCGTGATTTCCAGTCGATTTTAGACACTTTTAGGTAGTTTTCATTTTTGCAAAACAACTATTCGTTTTGAAGTCTAGATGGTTAATATAAGCTAGATGGGAGTTGAAAACATTATATTTATCAAAGCGTTCATCGAAGTCACAACCGTTTTCAGAATACACAAACTCACAAAATTAGGCAAATAACCATGAAAAAGCAACAAAACTTGAAAATGCTTATTTCGTGATTTCTAGTCGATTTTAGACACTTTTAGGTAGTTTTCATTTTTGCAAAACCACTATTCGTTTTGAAGTCTAGATGGTTAATATAAGCTAGATGGGTGTTGAAAACATTATATTTATCAAAGCGTTCATCGAAGTCACAACCGTTTTCAGAATACACAAACTCATAAAATTTGGCAAATAACCATGAAAAAGCAACAAAACTTGAAAATGCTTATTTCGTGATTTCCAGTCGATTTTAGACACTTTTAGGTAGTTTTCATTTTTGCAAAACAACTATTCGTTTTGAAGTCTAGATGGTTAATATAAGCTAGATGGGTGTTGAAAACATTATATTTATCAAAGCGTTCATCGAAGTCACAACCGTTTTCAGAATACACAAACTCACAAAATTAGGCAAATAACCATGAAAAAGCAACAAAACTTGAAAATGCTTATTTCGTGATTTCCAGTCGATTTTAGACACTTTTAGGTAGTTTTCATTTTTGCAAAACCACTATTCGTTTTAAAGTCTAGATGGTTAATATAAGCTAGATGGGTGTTGAAAACATTATATTTATCAAAGCGTTCATCGAAGTCATAACCGTTTTCAGAATACACAAACTCACAAAATTTGGCAAATAACCATGAAAAAGCAACAAAACTTGAAAATGCTTATTTCGTGATTTCCAGTCGATTTTAGACACTTTTAGGTAGTTTTCAGTTTTGCAAAACCACTATTCGTTTTGAAGTCTAGATGGTTAATATAAGCTAGATGGGTGTTGAAAACATTATATTTATCAAAGCGTTCATCGAAGTCACAACCGTTTTCAGAATACACAAACTCACAAAATTTGGCAAATAACCATGAAAAAGCAACAAAACTTGAAAATGCTTATTTCGTGATTTCCAGTCGATTTTAGACACTTTTAGGTAGTTTTCATTTTTGCAAAACCACTATTCGTTTTGAAGTCTAGATGGTTAATATAAGCAAGATGGGGGTTGAAAACATTATATTTATCAAAGCGTTCATCGAAGTCACAACCGTTTTGAGAATACACAAACTCATAAAATTTGGCAAATAACCATGAAAAAGCAACAAAACTTGAAAATGCTTATTTCGTGATTTCCAGTCGATTTTAGACACTTTTAGGTAGTTTTCATTTTTGCAAAACCACTATTCGTTTTGAAGTCTAGATGGTTAATATAAGCTAGATGGGTGTTGAAAACATTATATTTATCAAAGCGTTCATCGAAGTCACGACCGTTTTCAGAATACACAAACTCACAAAATTATGCAAATAACCATGAAAAAGCAACAAAATTTGAAAATGCTTATTTCGTGATTTCCAGTCGATTTTAGACACTTTTAGGTAGTTTTCATTTTTGCAAAACCACTATTCGTTTTGAAGTCTAGATGGTTAATATAAGCTAGATGGGTGTTGAAAACATTATATTTATCAAAGCGTTCATCGAAGTCACAACCGTTTTCAGAATACACAAACTCACAAAATTTCACAAATAACCATGAAAAAGCAACAAAACTTGAAAATGCTTATTTCGTGATTTCCAGTCGATTTTAGACACTTTTAGGTAGTTTTCATTTTTGCAAAACCACTATTCGTTTTGAAGTCTAGATGGTTAATATAAGCTAGATGGGTGTTGAAAACATTATATTTATCAAAGCGTTCATCGAAGTCACAACCGTTTTCAGAATACACAAACTCACAAAATTTGGCAAATAACCATGAAAAAGCAACAAAACTTGAAAATGCTTATTTCGTGATTTCCAGTCGATTTTAGACACTTTTAGGTAGTTTTCATTTTTGCAAAACCACTATTCGTTTTGAAGTCTAGATGGTTAATATAAGCAAGATGGGGGTTGAAAACATTATATTTATCAAAGCGTTCATCGAAGTCACAACCGTTTTGAGAATACACAAACTCATAAAATTTGGCAAATAACCATGAAAAAGCAACAAAACTTGAAAATGCTTATTTCGTGATTTCCAGTCAATTTTAGACACTTTTAGGTAGTTTTCATTTTTGCAAAACCACTATTCGTTTTGAAGTCTAGATGGTTAATATAAGCTAGATGGGTGTTGAAAACATTATATTTATCAAAGCGTTCATCGAAGTCACAACCGTTTTCAGAATACACAAACTCACAAAATTTGGCAAATAACCATGAAAAAGCAACAAAACTTGAAAATGCTTATTTCGTGATTTCCAGTCGATTTTAGACACTTTTAGGTAGTTTTCATTTTTGCAAAACCACTATTCGTTTTGAAGTCTAGATGGTTAATATAAGCTAGATGGGTGTTGAAAACATTATATTTATCAAAGCGTTCATCGAAGTCACAACCGTTTTCAGAATACACAAACTCACAAAATTATGCAAATAACCATGAAAAAGCAACAAAACTTGAAAATGCTTATTTCGTGATTTCCAGTCGATTTTAGACACTTTTAGGTAGTTTTCATTTTTGCAAAACCACTATTCGTTTTGAAGTCTAGATGGTTAATATAAGCTAGATGGGTGTTGAAAACATTATATTTATCAAAGCGTTCATCGAAGTCACAACCGTTTTCAGAATACACAAACTCACAAAATTTCACAAATAACCATGAAAAAGCAACAAAACTTGAAAATGCTTATTTTGTGATTTCCAGTCGATTTTAGACACTTTTAGGTAGTTTTCATTTTTGCAAAACCACTATTCGTTTTGAAGTCTAGATGGTTAATATAAGCTAGATAGGTGTTGAAAACATTATATTTATCAAAACGTTCATCGAAGTCACAACCGTTTTCAGAAAACACAAACTCACAAAATTTGGCAAATAACCATGAAAAAGCAACAACACTTGAAAATGCTTATTTCGTGATTTCCAGTCGATTTTAGACACTTTTAGGTAGTTTTCATTTTTGCAAAACCACTATTCGTTTTGAAGTCTAGATGGTTAATATAAGCTAGATGGGTGTTGAAAACATTATATTTATCAAAGCGTTCATCGAAGTCACAACCGTTTTCAGAATACACAAACTCACAAAATTTGGCAAATAACCATGAAAAAGCAACAAAACTTGAAAATGCTTATTTCGTGATTTCCAGTCGATTTTAGACACTTTTAGGTAGTTTTCATTTTTGCAAAACCACTATTCGTTTTGAAGTCTAGATGGTTAATATAAGCTAGATGGGTGTTGAAAACATTATATTTATCAAAGCGTTCATCGAAGTCACAACCGTTTTCAGAATACACAAACTTACAAAATTATGCAAATAACCATGAAAAAGCAACAAAACTTGAAAATGCTTATTTCGTGATTTCCAGTCGATTTTAGACACTTTTAGGTAGTTTTCATTTTTGCAAAACCACTATTCGTTTTGAAGTCTAGATGGTTAATATAAGCTAGATGGGTGTTGAAAACATTATATTTATCAAAGCGTTCATCGAAGTCACAACCGTTTTCAGAATACACAAACTCACAAAATTTCACAAATAACCATGAAAAAGCAAGAAAACTTGAAAATGCTTATTTTGTGATTTCCAGTCGATTTTAGACACTTTTAGGTAGTTTTCATTTTTGCAAAACCACTATTCGTTTTGAAGTCTAGATGGTTAATATAAGCTAGATAGGTGTTGAAAACATTATATTTATCAAAACGTTCATCGAAGTCACAACCGTTTTCAGAAAACACAAACTCACAAAATTTGGCAAATAACCATGAAAAAGCAACAACACTTGAAAATGCTTATTTCGTGATTTCCAGTCGATTTTAGACACTTTTAGGTAGTTTTCATTTTTGCAAAACCACTATTCGTTTTGAAGTCTAGATGGTTAATATAAGCTAGATGGGTGTTGAAAACATTATATTTATCAAAGCGTTCATCGAAGTCACAACCGTTTTCAGAATACACAAACTCACAAAATTTGGCAAATAACCATGAAAAAGCAACAAAACTTGAAAATGCTTATTTCGTGATTTCCAGTCGATTTTAGACACTTTTAGGTAGTTTTCATTTTTGCAAAACCACTATTCGTTTTGAAGTCTAGATGGTTAATATAAGCTAGATGGGTGTTGAAAACATTATATTTATCAAAGCGTTCATCGAAGTCACAACCGTTTTCAGAATACACAAACTCACAAAATTATGCAAATAACCATGAAAAAGCAACAAAACTTGAAAATGCTTATTTCGTGATTTCCAGTCGATTTTAGACACTTTTAGGTAGTTTTCATTTTTGCAAAACCACTATTCGTTTTGAAGTCTAGATGGTTAATATAAGCTAGATGGGTGTTGAAAACATTATATTTATCAAAGCGTTCATCGAAGTCACAACCGTTTTCAGAATACACAAACTCACAAAATTTCACAAATAACCATGAAAAAGCAAGAAAACTTGAAAATGCTTATTTTGTGATTTCCAGTCGATTTTAGACACTTTTAGGTAGTTTTCATTTTTGCAAAACCACTATTCGTTTTGAAGTCTAGATGGTTAATATAAGCAAGATGGGGGTTGAAAACATTATATTTATCAAAGCGTTCATCGAAGTCACAACCGTTTTGAGAATACACAAACTCATAAAATTTGGCAAATAACCATGAAAAAGCAACAAAACTTGAAAATGCTTATTTCGTGATTTCCAGTCGATTTTAGACACTTTTAGGTAGTTTTCATTTTTGCAAAACCACTATTCGTTTTGAAGTCTAGATGGTTAATATAAGCTAGATGGGTGTTGAAAACATTATATTTATCAAAGCGTTCATCGAAGTCACAACCGTTTTCAGAATACACAAACTCACAAAATTATGCAAATAACCATGAAAAAGCAACAAAATTTGAAAATGCTTATTTCGTGATTTCCAGTCGATTTTAGACACTTTTAGGTAGTTTTCATTTTTGCAAAACCACTATTCGTTTTGAAGTCTAGATGGTTAATATAAGCTAGATGGGTGTTGAAAACATTATATTTATCAAAGCGTTCATCGAAGTCACAACCGTTTTCAGAATACACAAACTCACAAAATTTCACAAATAACCATGAAAAAGCAACAAAACTTGAAAATGCTTATTTCGTGATTTCCAGTCGATTTTAGACACTTTTAGGTAGTTTTCATTTTTGCAAAACCACTATTCGTTTTGAAGTCTAGATGGTTAATATAAGCTAGATGGGTGTTGAAAACATTATATTTATCAAAGCGTTCATCGAAGTCACAACCGTTTTCAGAATACACAAACTCACAAAATTTGGCAAATAACCATGAAAAAGCAACAAAACTTGAAAATGCTTATTTCGTGATTTCCAGTCAATTTTAGACACTTTTAGGTAGTTTTCATTTTTGCAAAACCACTATTCGTTTTGAAGTCTAGATGGTTAATATAAGCTAGATGGGTGTTGAAAACATTATATTTATCAAAGCGTTCATCGAAGTCACAACCGTTTTCAGAATACACAAACTCACAAAATTTGGCAAATAACCATGAAAAAGCAACAAAACTTGAAAATGCTTATTTCGTGATTTCCAGTCGATTTTAGACACTTTTAGGTAGTTTTCATTTTTGCAAAACCACTATTCGTTTTGAAGTCTAGATGGTTAATATAAGCTAGATGGGTGTTGAAAACATTATATTTATCAAAGCGTTCATCGAAGTCACAACCGTTTTCAGAATACACAAACTCACAAAATTATGCAAATAACCATGAAAAAGCAACAAAACTTGAAAATGCTTATTTCGTGATTTCCAGTCGATTTTAGACACTTTTAGGTAGTTTTCATTTTTGCAAAACCACTATTCGTTTTGAAGTCTAGATGGTTAATATAAGCTAGATGGGTGTTGAAAACATTATATTTATCAAAGCGTTCATCGAAGTCACAACCGTTTTCAGAATACACAAACTCACAAAATTTCACAAATAACCATGAAAAAGCAACAAAACTTGAAAATGCTTATTTTGTGATTTCCAGTCGATTTTAGACACTTTTAGGTAGTTTTCATTTTTGCAAAACCACTATTCGTTTTGAAGTCTAGATGGTTAATATAAGCTAGATAGGTGTTGAAAACATTATATTTATCAAAACGTTCATCGAAGTCACAACCGTTTTCAGAAAACACAAACTCACAAAATTTGGCAAATAACCATGAAAAAGCAACAACACTTGAAAATGCTTATTTCGTGATTTCCAGTCGATTTTAGACACTTTTAGGTAGTTTTCATTTTTGCAAAACCACTATTCGTTTTGAAGTCTAGATGGTTAATATAAGCTAGATGGGTGTTGAAAACATTATATTTATCAAAGCGTTCATCGAAGTCACAACCGTTTTCAGAATACACAAACTCACAAAATTTGGCAAATAACCATGAAAAAGCAACAAAACTTGAAAATGCTTATTTCGTGATTTCCAGTCGATTTTAGACACTTTTAGGTAGTTTTCATTTTTGCAAAACCACTATTCGTTTTGAAGTCTAGATGGTTAATATAAGCTAGATGGGTGTTGAAAACATTATATTTATCAAAGCGTTCATCGAAGTCACAACCGTTTTCAGAATACACAAACTCACAAAATTATGCAAATAACCATGAAAAAGAAACAAAACTTGAAAATGCTTATTTCGTGATTTCCAGTCGATTTTAGACACTTTTAGGTAGTTTTCATTTTTGCAAAACCACTATTCGTTTTGAAGTCTAGATGGTTAATATAAGCTAGATGGGTGTTGAAAACATTATATTTATCAAAGCGTTCATCGAAGTCACAACCGTTTTCAGAATACACAAACTCACAAAATTTCACAAATAACCATGAAAAAGCAAGAAAACTTGAAAATGCTTATTTTGTGATTTCCAGTCGATTTTAGACACTTTTAGGTAGTTTTCATTTTTGCAAAACCACTATTCGTTTTGAAGTCTAGATGGTTAATATAAGCTAGATAGGTGTTGAAAACATTATATTTATCAAATCGTTCATCGAAGTCACAACCGTTTTCAGAAAACACAAACTCACAAAATTTGGCAAATAACCATGAAAAAGCAACAACACTTGAAAATGCTTATTTCGTGATTTCCAGTCGATTTTAGACACTTTTAGGTAGTTTTCATTTTTGCAAAACCACTATTCGTTTTGAAGTCTAGATGGTTAATATAAGCTAGATGGGGGTTGAAAACATTATATTTATCGAAGAGTTCATCGAAGTCACAACCGTTTTCAGAAAACACAAACTCACAAAATTTGGCAAATAACCATGAAAAAGCAAGAAAACTTGAAAATGATTATTTCGTGATTTCCAGTCGATTTTAGACACTTTTAGGTAGTTTTCATTTTTGCAAAACCACTATTCGTTTTAAAGTCTAGATGGTTAATATAAGCTAGATGGGTGTTGAAAACATTATATTTATCAAAGCGTTCATCGAAGTCACAACCGTTTTCAGAATACACAAACTCACAAAATTAGGCAAATAACCATGAAAAAGCAACAAAACTTGAAAATGCTTATTTCATGATTTCCAGTCGATTTTAGACACTTTTAGGTAGTTTTCATTTTTGCAAAACCACTATTCGTTTTGAAGTCTAGATGGTTAATATAAGCTAGATGGGTGTTGAAAACATTATATTTATCAAAGCGTTCATCGAAGTCACAACCGTTTTCAGAATACACAAACTCACAAAATTTGACAAATAACCATGAAAAAGCAAGAAAACTTGAAAATGCTTATTTCGTGATTTCCAGTCGATTTTAGACACTTTTAGGTAGTTTTCATTTTTGCAAAACCACTATTCGTTTTGAAGTCTAGATGGTTAATATAAGCTAGATGGGTGTTGAAAACATTATATTTATCAAAGCGTTCATCGAAGTCACAACCGTTTTCAGAAAACACAAACTCACAAAATTTGGCAAATAACCATGAAAAAGCAACAAAACTTGAAAATGCTTATTTCGTGATTTCCAGTCGATTTTAGACACTTTTAGGTAGTTTTCATTTTTGCAAAACCACTATTCGTTTTGAAGTCTAGATGGTTAATATAAGCTAGATGGGTGTTGAAAACATTATATTTATCAAAGCGTTCATCGAAGTCACAACCGTTTTCAGAAAACACAAACTCACAAAATTTGGCAAATAACCATGAAAAAGCAACAAAACTTGAAAATGCTTATTTCGTGATTTCCAGTCGATTTTAGACACTTTTAGGTAGTTTTCATTTTTGCAAAACCACTATTCGTTTTGAAGTCTAGATGGTTAATATAAGCTAGATGGGTGTTGAAAACATTATATTTATCAAAGCGTTCATCGAAGTCACAACCGTTTTCAGAATACACAAACTCACAAAATTTGGCAAATAACCATGAAAAAGCAACAAAACTTGAAAATGCTTATTTCGTGATTTCCAGTCGATTTTAGACACTTTTAGGTAGTTTTCATTTTTGCAAAACCACTATTCGTTTTGAAGTCTAGATGGTTAATATAAGCTAGATGGGTGTTGAAAACATTATATTTATCAAAGCGTTCATCGAAGTCACAACCGTTTTCAGAATACACAAACTCACAAAATTTCACAAATAACCATGAAAAAGCAACAAAACTTGAAAATGCTTATTTCGTGATTTCCAGTCGATTTTAGACACTTTTAGGTAGTTTTCATTTTTGCAAAACCACTATTCGTTTTGAAGTCTAGATGGTTAATATAAGCTAGATGGGTGTTGAAAACATTATATTTATCAAAGCCTTCATCGAAGTCACAACCGTTTTCAGAATACACAAACTCACAAAATTTCACAAATAACCATGAAAAAGCAACAAAACTTGAAAATGCTTATTTCGTGATTTCCAGTCGATTTTAGACACTTTTAGGTAGTTTTCATTTTTGCAAAACCACTATTCGTTTTGAAGTCTAGATGGTTAATATAAGCTAGATGGGTGTTGAAAACATTATATTTATCAAAGCGTTCATCGAAGTCACAACCGTTTTCAGAATACACAAACTCACAAAATTATGCAAATAACCATGAAAAAGCAACAAAACTTGAAAATGCTTATTTCGTGATTTCCAGTCGATTTTAGACACTTTTAGGTAGTTTTCATTTTTGCAAAACCACTATTCGTTTTGAAGTCTAGATGGTTAATATAAGCTAGATGGGTGTTGAAAACATTATATTTATCAAAGCGTTCATCGAAGTCACAACCGTTTTCAGAATACACAAACTCACAAAATTTCACAAATAACCATGAAAAAGCAACAAAACTTGAAAATGCTTATTTCGTGATTTCCAGTCGATTTTAGACACTTTTAGGTAGTTTTCATTTTTGCAAAACCACTATTCGTTTTGAAGTCTAGATGGTTAATATAAGCTAGATAGGTGTTGAAAACATTATATTTATCAAAGCGTTCATCGAAGTCACAACCGTTTTCAGAAAACACAAACTCACAAAATTTGGCAAATAACCATGAAAAAGCAACAACACTTGAAAATGCTTATTTCGTGATTTCCAGTCGATTTTAGACACTTTTAGGTAGTTTTCATTTTTGCAAAACCACTATTCGTTTTGAAGTCTAGATGGTTAATATAAGCTAGATGGGTGTTGAAAACATTATATTTATCAAAGCGTTCATCGAAGTCACAACCGTTTTCAGAATACACAAACTCATAAAATTTGGCAAATAACCATGAAAAAGCAACAAAACTTGAAAATGCTTATTTCGTGATTTCCAGTCGATTTTAGACACTTTTAGGTAGTTTTCATTTTTGCAAAACCACTATTCGTTTTGAAGTCTAGATGGTTAATATAAGCTAGATGGGTGTTGAAAACATTATATTTATCAAAGCGTTCATCGAAGTCACAACCGTTTTCAGAATACACAAACTCACAAAATTTGGCAAATAACCATGAAAAAGCAACAAAACTTGAAAATGCTTATTTCGTGATTTCCAGTCGATTTTAGACACTTTTAGGTAGTTTTCATTTTTGCAAAACAACTATTCGTTTTGAAGTCTAGATGGTTAATATAAGCTAGATGGGAGTTGAAAACATTATATTTATCAAAGCGTTCATCGAAGTCACAACCGTTTTCAGAATACACAAACTCACAAAATTAGGCAAATAACCATGAAAAAGCAACAAAACTTGAAAATGCTTATTTCGTGATTTCTAGTCGATTTTAGACACTTTTAGGTAGTTTTCATTTTTGCAAAACCACTATTCGTTTTGAAGTCTAGATGGTTAATATAAGCTAGATGGGGGTTGAAAACATTATATTTATCGAAGAGTTCATCGAAGTCACAACCGTTTTCAGAAAACACAAACTCACAAAATTTGGCAAATAACCATGAAAAAGCAACAAAACTTGAAAATGCTTATTTCGTGATTTCCAGTCGATTTTAGACACTTTTAGGTAGTTTTCATTTTTGCAAAACCACTATTCGTTTTGAAGTCTAGATGGTTAATATAAGCTAGATGGGGGTTGAAAACATTATATTTATCGAAGAGTTCATCGAAGTCACAACCGTTTTCAGAAAACACAAACTCACAAAATTTGGCAAATAACCATGAGAAAGCAAGAAAACTTGAAAATGATTATTTCGTGATTTCCAGTCGATTTTAGACACTTTTAGGTAGTTTTCATTTTTGCAAAACCACTATTCGTTTTGAAGTCTAGATGGTTAATATAAGCTAGATGGGTGTTGAAAACATTATATTTATCAAAGCGTTCATCGAAGTCACAACCGTTTTCAGAATACACAAACTCATAAAATTTGGCAAATAACCATGAAAAAGCAACAAAACTTGAAAATGCTTATTTCGTGATTTCCAGTCGATTTTAGACACTTTTAGGTAGTTTTCATTTTTGCAAAACAACTATTCGTTTTGAAGTCTAGATGGTTAATATAAGCTAGATGGGTGTTGAAAACATTATATTTATCAAAGCGTTCATCGAAGTCACAACCGTTTTCAGAATACACAAACTCACAAAATTAGGCAAATAACCATGAAAAAGCAACAAAACTTGAAAATGCTTATTTCGTGATTTCCAGTCGATTTTAGACACTTTTAGGTAGTTTTCATTTTTGCAAAACCACTATTCGTTTTAAAGTCTAGATGGTTAATATAAGCTAGATGGGTGTTGAAAACATTATATTTATCAAAGCGTTCATCGAAGTCATAACCGTTTTCAGAATACACAAACTCACAAAATTTGGCAAATAACCATGAAAAAGCAACAAAACTTGAAAATGCTTATTTCGTGATTTCCAGTCGATTTTAGACACTTTTAGGTAGTTTTCATTTTTGCAAAACCACTATTCGTTTTGAAGTCTAGATGGTTAATATAAGCTAGATGGGTGTTGAAAACATTATATTTATCAAAGCGTTCATCGAAGTCACAACCGTTTTCAGAATACACAAACTCACAAAATTTGGCAAATAACCATGAAAAAGCAACAAAACTTGAAAATGCTTATTTCGTGATTTCCAGTCGATTTTAGACACTTTTAGGTAGTTTTCATTTTTGCAAAACCACTATTCGTTTTGAAGTCTAGATGGTTAATATAAGCAAGATGGGGGTTGAAAACATTATATTTATCAAAGCGTTCATCGAAGTCACAACCGTTTTGAGAATACACAAACTCATAAAATTTGGCAAATAACCATGAAAAAGCAACAAAACTTGAAAATGCTTATTTCGTGATTTCCAGTCGATTTTAGACACTTTTAGGTAGTTTTCATTTTTGCAAAACCACTATTCGTTTTGAAGTCTAGATGGTTAATATAAGCTAGATGGGTGTTGAAAACATTATATTTATCAAAGCGTTCATCGAAGTCACAACCGTTTTCAGAATACACAAACTCACAAAATTATGCAAATAACCATGAAAAAGCAACAAAATTTGAAAATGCTTATTTCGTGATTTCCAGTCGATTTTAGACACTTTTAGGTAGTTTTCATTTTTGCAAAACCACTATTCGTTTTGAAGTCTAGATGGTTAATATAAGCTAGATGGGTGTTGAAAACATTATATTTATCAAAGCGTTCATCGAAGTCACAACCGTTTTCAGAATACACAAACTCACAAAATTTCACAAATAACCATGAAAAAGCAACAAAACTTGAAAATGCTTATTTCGTGATTTCCAGTCGATTTTAGACACTTTTAGGTAGTTTTCATTTTTGCAAAACCACTATTCGTTTTGAAGTCTAGATGGTTAATATAAGCTAGATGGGTGTTGAAAACATTATATTTATCAAAGCGTTCATCGAAGTCACAACCGTTTTCAGAATACACAAACTCACAAAATTTGGCAAATAACCATGAAAAAGCAACAAAACTTGAAAATGCTTATTTCGTGATTTCCAGTCGATTTTAGACACTTTTAGGTAGTTTTCATTTTTGCAAAACCACTATTCGTTTTGAAGTCTAGATGGTTAATATAAGCAAGATGGGGGTTGAAAACATTATATTTATCAAAGCGTTCATCGAAGTCACAACCGTTTTGAGAATACACAAACTCATAAAATTTGGCAAATAACCATGAAAAAGCAACAAAACTTGAAAATGCTTATTTCGTGATTTCCAGTCAATTTTAGACACTTTTAGGTAGTTTTCATTTTTGCAAAACCACTATTCGTTTTGAAGTCTAGATGGTTAATATAAGCTAGATGGGTGTTGAAAACATTATATTTATCAAAGCGTTCATCGAAGTCACAACCGTTTTCAGAATACACAAACTCACAAAATTTGGCAAATAACCATGAAAAAGCAACAAAACTTGAAAATGCTTATTTCGTGATTTCCAGTCGATTTTAGACACTTTTAGGTAGTTTTCATTTTTGCAAAACCACTATTCGTTTTGAAGTCTAGATGGTTAATATAAGCTAGATGGGTGTTGAAAACATTATATTTATCAAAGCGTTCATCGAAGTCACAACCGTTTTCAGAATACACAAACTCACAAAATTATGCAAATAACCATGAAAAAGCAACAAAACTTGAAAATGCTTATTTCGTGATTTCCAGTCGATTTTAGACACTTTTAGGTAGTTTTCATTTTTGCAAAACCACTATTCGTTTTGAAGTCTAGATGGTTAATATAAGCTAGATGGGTGTTGAAAACATTATATTTATCAAAGCGTTCATCGAAGTCACAACCGTTTTCAGAATACACAAACTCACAAAATTTCACAAATAACCATGAAAAAGCAACAAAACTTGAAAATGCTTATTTTGTGATTTCCAGTCGATTTTAGACACTTTTAGGTAGTTTTCATTTTTGCAAAACCACTATTCGTTTTGAAGTCTAGATGGTTAATATAAGCTAGATAGGTGTTGAAAACATTATATTTATCAAAACGTTCATCGAAGTCACAACCGTTTTCAGAAAACACAAACTCACAAAATTTGGCAAATAACCATGAAAAAGCAACAACACTTGAAAATGCTTATTTCGTGATTTCCAGTCGATTTTAGACACTTTTAGGTAGTTTTCATTTTTGCAAAACCACTATTCGTTTTGAAGTCTAGATGGTTAATATAAGCTAGATGGGTGTTGAAAACATTATATTTATCAAAGCGTTCATCGAAGTCACAACCGTTTTCAGAATACACAAACTCACAAAATTTGGCAAATAACCATGAAAAAGCAACAAAACTTGAAAATGCTTATTTCGTGATTTCCAGTCGATTTTAGACACTTTTAGGTAGTTTTCATTTTTGCAAAACCACTATTCGTTTTGAAGTCTAGATGGTTAATATAAGCTAGATGGGTGTTGAAAACATTATATTTATCAAAGCGTTCATCGAAGTCACAACCGTTTTCAGAATACACAAACTCACAAAATTTCACAAATAACCATGAAAAAGCAAGAAAACTTGAAAATGCTTATTTTGTGATTTCCAGTCGATTTTAGACACTTTTAGGTAGTTTTCATTTTTGCAAAACCACTATTCGTTTTGAAGTCTAGATGGTTAATATAAGCTAGATAGGTTTTGAAAACATTATATTTATCAAAACGTTCATCGAAGTCACAACCGTTTTCAGAAAACACAAACTCACAAAATTTGGCAAATAACCATGAAAAAGCAACAACACTTGAAAATGCTTATTTCGTGATTTCCAGTCGATTTTAGACACTTTTAGGTAGTTTTCATTTTTGCAAAACCACTATTCGTTTTGAAGTCTAGATGGTTAATATAAGCTAGATGGGGGTTGAAAACATTATATTTATCGAAGAGTTCATCGAAGTCACAACCGTTTTCAGAAAACACAAACTCACAAAATTTGGCAAATAACCATGAAAAAGCAAGAAAACTTGAAAATGATTATTTCGTGATTTCCAGTCGATTTTAGACACTTTTAGGTAGTTTTCATTTTTGCAAAACCACTATTCGTTTTGAAGTCTAGATGGTTAATATAAGCTAGATGGGTGTTGAAAACATTATATTTATCAAAGCGTTCATCGAAGTCACAACCGTTTTCAGAATACACAAACTCACAAAATTTGGCAAATAACCATGAAAAAGCAACAAAACTTGAAAATGCTTATTTCGTGATTTCCAGTCGATTTTAGACACTTTTAGGTAGTTTTCATTTTTGCAAAACCACTATTCGTTTTGAAGTCTAGATGGTTAATATAAGCTAGATGGGTGTTGAAAACATTATATTTATCAAAGCGTTCATCGAATTCACAACCGTTTTCAGAATACACAAACTCACAAAATTATGCAAATAACCATGAAAAAGCAACAAAACTTGAAAATGCTTATTTCGTGATTTCCAGTCGATTTTAGACACTTTTAGGTAGTTTTCATTTTTGCAAAACCACTATTCGTTTTGAAGTCTAGATGGTTAATATAAGCTAGATGGGTGTTGAAAACATTATATTTATCAAAGCGTTCATCGAAGTCACAACCGTTTTCAGAATACACAAACTCACAAAATTATGCAAATAACCATGAAAAAGCAACAAAACTTGAAAATGCTTATTTCGTGATTTCCAGTCGATTTTAGACACTTTTAGGTAGTTTTCATTTTTGCAAAACCACTATTCGTTTTGAAGTCTAGATGGTTAATATAAGCTAGATGGGTGTTGAAAACATTATATTTATCAAAGCGTTCATCGAAGTCACAACCGTTTTCAGAATACACAAACTCACAAAATTTCACAAATAACCATGAAAAAGCAAGAAAACTTGAAAATGCTTATTTTGTGATTTCCAGTCGATTTTAGACACTTTTAGGTAGTTTTCATTTTTGCAAAACCACTATTCGTTTTGAAGTCTAGATGGTTAATATAAGCTAGATAGGTGTTGAAAACATTATATTTATCAAAACGTTCATCGAAGTCACAACCGTTTTCAGAAAACACAAACTCACAAAATTTGGCAAATAACCATGAAAAAGCAACAACACTTGAAAATGCTTATTTCGTGATTTCCAGTCGATTTTAGACACTTTTAGGTAGTTTTCATTTTTGCAAAACCACTATTCGTTTTGAAGTCTAGATGGTTAATATAAGCTAGATGGGGGTTGAAAACATTATATTTATCGAAGAGTTCATCGAAGTCACAACCGTTTTCAGAAAACACAAACTCACAAAATTTGGCAAATAACCATGAAAAAGCAAGAAAGCTTGAAAATGATTATTTCGTGATTTCCAGTCGATTTTAGACACTTTTAGGTAGTTTTCATTTTTGCAAAACCACTATTCGTTTTGAAGTCTAGATGGTTAATATAAGCTAGATGGGTGTTGAAAACATTATATTTATCAAAGCGTTCATCGAAGTCACAACCGTTTTCAGAATACACAAACTCACAAAATTTCACAAATAACCATGAAAAAGCAACAAAACTTGAAAATGCTTATTTCGTGATTTCCAGTCGATTTTAGACACTTTTAGGTAGTTTTCATTTTTGCAAAACCACTATTCGTTTTGAAGTCTAGATGGTTAATATAAGCTAGATGGGTGTTGAAAACATTATATTTATCAAAGCGTTCATCGAAGTCACAACCGTTTTCAGAATACACAAACTCACAAAATTTGGCAAATAACCATGAAAAAGCAACAAAACTTGAAAATGCTTATTTCGTGATTTCCAGTCGATTTTAGACACTTTTAGGTAGTTTTCATTTTTGCAAAACCACTATTCGTTTTGAAGTCTAGATGGTTAATATAAGCAAGATGGGGGTTGAAAACATTATATTTATCAAAGCGTTCATCGAAGTCACAACCGTTTTGAGAATACACAAACTCATAAAATTTGGCAAATAACCATGAAAAAGCAACAAAACTTGAAAATGCTTATTTCGTGATTTCCAGTCGATTTTAGACACTTTTAGGTAGTTTTCATTTTTGCAAAACCACTATTCGTTTTGAAGTCTAGATGGTTAATATAAGCTAGATGGGTGTTGAAAACATTATATTTATCAAAGCGTTCATCGAATTCACAACCGTTTTCAGAATACACAAACTCACAAAATTATGCAAATAACCATGAAAAAGCAACAAAACTTGAAAATGCTTATTTCGTGATTTCCAGTCGATTTTAGACACTTTTAGGTAGTTTTCATTTTTGCAAAACCACTATTCGTTTTGAAGTCTAGATGGTTAATATAAGCTAGATGGGTGTTGAAAACATTATATTTATCAAAGCGTTCATCGAAGTCACAACCGTTTTCAGAATACACAAACTCACAAAATTTCACAAATAACCATGAAAAAGCTACAAAACTTGAAAATGCTTATTTTGTGATTTCCAGTCGATTTTAGACACTTTTAGGTAGTTTTCATTTTTGCAAAACCACTATTCGTTTTGAAGTCTAGATGGTTAATATAAGCTAGATAGGTGTTGAAAACATTATATTTATCAAAACGTTCATCGAAGTCACAACCGTTTTCAGAAAACACAAACTCACAAAATTTGGCAAATAACCATGAAAAAGCAACAAAACTTGAAAATGCTTATTTCGTGATTTCCAGTCGATTTTAGACACTTTTAGGTAGTTTTCATTTTTGCAAAACCACTATTCGTTTTGAAGTCTAGATGGTTAATATAAGCTAGATGGGTGTTGAAAACATTATATTTATCAAAGCGTTCATCGAAGTCACAACCGTTTTCAGAATACACAAACTCACAAAATTTCACAAATAACCATGAAAAAGCAACAAAACTTGAAAATGCTTATTTTGTGATTTCCAGTCGATTTTAGACACTTTTAGGTAGTTTTCATTTTTGCAAAACCACTATTCGTTTTGAAGTCTAGATGGTTAATATAAGCTAGATAGGTGTTGAAAACATTATATTTATCAAAACGTTCATCGAAGTCACAACCGTTTTCAGAAAACACAAACTCACAAAATTTGGCAAATAACCATGAAAAAGCAACAACACTTGAAAATGCTTATTTCGTGATTTCCAGTCGATTTTAGACACTTTTAGGTAGTTTTCATTTTTGCAAAACCACTATTCGTTTTGAAGTCTAGATGGTTAATATAAGCTAGATGGGTGTTGAAAACATTATATTTATCGAAGAGTTCATCGAAGTCACAACCGTTTTCAGAAAACACAAACTCACAAAATTTGGCAAATAACCATGAAAAAGCAAGAAAACTTGAAAATGATTATTTCGTGATTTCCAGTCGATTTTAGACACTTTTAGGTAGTTTTCATTTTTGCAAAACCACTATTCGTTTTGAAGTCTAGATGGTTAATATAAGCTAGATGGGTGTTGAAAACATTATATTTATCAAAGCGTTCATCGAAGTCACAACCGTTTTCAGAATACACAAACTCACAAAATTTCACAAATAACCATGAAAAAGCAACAAAACTTGAAAATGCTTATTTCGTGATTTCCAGTCGATTTTAGACACTTTTAGGTAGTTTTCATTTTTGCAAAACCACTATTCGTTTTGAAGTCTAGATGGTTAATATAAGCTAGATGGGTGTTGAAAACATTATATTTATCAAAGCGTTCATCGAAGTCACAACCGTTTTCAGAATACACAAACTCACAAAATTTGGCAAATAACCATGAAAAAGCAACAAAACTTGAAAATGCTTATTTCGTGATTTCCAGTCGATTTTAGACACTTTTAGGTAGTTTTCATTTTTGCAAAACCACTATTCGTTTTGAAGTCTAGATGGTTAATATAAGCAAGATGGGGGTTGAAAACATTATATTTATCAAAGCGTTCATCGAAGTCACAACCGTTTTGAGAATACACAAACTCATAAAATTTGGCAAATAACCATGAAAAAGCAACAAAACTTGAAAATGCTTATTTCGTGATTTCCAGTCGATTTTAGACACTTTTAGGTAGTTTTCATTTTTGCAAAACCACTATTCGTTTTGAAGTCTAGATGGTTAATATAAGCTAGATGGGTGTTGAAAACATTATATTTATCAAAGCGTTCATCGAAGTCACAACCGTTTTCAGAATACACAAACTCACAAAATTTGGCAAATAACCATGAAAAAGCAACAAAACTTGAAAATGCTTATTTCGTGATTTCCAGTCGATTTTAGACACTTTTAGGTAGTTTTCATTTTTGCAAAACCACTATTCGTTTTGAAGTCTAGATGGTTAATATAAGCTAGATGGGTGTTGAAAACATTATATTTATCAAAGCGTTCATCGAATTCACAACCGTTTTCAGAATACACAAACTCACAAAATTATGCAAATAACCATGAAAAAGCAACAAAACTTGAAAATGCTTATTTCGTGATTTCCAGTCGATTTTAGACACTTTTAGGTAGTTTTCATTTTTGCAAAACCACTATTCGTTTTGAAGTCTAGATGGTTAATATAAGCTAGATGGGTGTTGAAAACATTATATTTATCAAAGCGTTCATCGAAGTCACAACCGTTTTCAGAATACACAAACTCACAAAATTTCACAAATAACCATGAAAAAGCTACAAAACTTGAAAATGCTTATTTTGTGATTTCCAGTCGATTTTAGACACTTTTAGGTAGTTTTCATTTTTGCAAAACCACTATTCGTTTTGAAGTCTAGATGGTTAATATAAGCTAGATAGGTGTTGAAAACATTATATTTATCAAAACGTTCATCGAAGTCACAACCGTTTTCAGAAAACACAAACTCACAAAATTTGGCAAATAACCATGAAAAAGCAACAACACTTGAAAATGCTTATTTCGTGATTTCCAGTCGATTTTAGACACTTTTAGGTAGTTTTCATTTTTGCAAAACCACTATTCGTTTTGAAGTCTAGATGGTTAATATAAGCTAGATGAGGGTTGAAAACATTATATTTATCGAAGAGTTCATCGAAGTCACAACCGTTTTCAGAAATCACAAACTCACAAAATTTGGCAAATAACCATGAAAAAGCAAGAAAACTTGAAAATGATTATTTCGTGATTTCCAGTCGATTTTAGACACTTTTAGGTAGTTTTCATTTTTGCAAAACCACTATTCGTTTTGAAGTCTAGATGGTTAATATAAGCTAGATGGGTGTTGAAAACATTATATTTATCAAAGCGTTCATCGAAGTCACAACCGTTTTCAGAATACACAAACTCATAAAATTTGGCAAATAACCATGAAAAAGCAACAAAACTTGAAAATGCTTATTTCGTGATTTCCAGTCGATTTTAGACACTTTTAGGTAGTTTTCATTTTTGCAAAACCACTATTCGTTTTGAAGTCTAGATGGTTAATATAAGCTAGATGGGTGTTGAAAACATTATATTTATCAAAGCGTTCATCGAAGTCACAACCGTTTTCAGAAAACACAAACTCACAAAATTTGGCAAATAACCATGAAAAAGCAACAAAATTTGAAAATGCTTATTTCGTGATTTCCAGTCGATTTTAGACACTTTTAGGTAGTTTTCATTTTTGCAAAACCACTATTCGTTTTGAAGTCTAGATGGTTAATATAAGCTAGATGGGTGTTGAAACATTATATTTATCAAAGCGTTCATCGAAGTCACAACCGTTTTCAGAATACACAAACTCACAAAATTAGGCAAATAACCATGAAAAAGCAACAAAACTTGAAAATGCTTATTTCGTGATTTCCAGTCGATTTTAGACACTTTTAGGTAGTTTTCATTTTTGCAAAACCACTATTCGTTTTGAAGTCTAGATGGTTAATATAAGCTAGATGGGTGTTGAAAACATTATATTTATCAAAGCGTTCATCGAAGTCACAACCGTTTTCAGAATACACAAACTCACAAAATTTGGCAAATAACCATGAAAAAGCAACAAAACTTGAAAATGCTTATTTCGTGATTTCCAGTCGATTTTAGACACTTTTAGGTAGTTTTCATTTTTGCAAAACCACTATTCGTTTTGAAGTCTAGATGGTTAATATAAGCAAGATGGGGGTTGAAAACATTATATTTATCAAAGCGTTCATCGAAGTCACAACCGTTTTGAGAATACACAAACTCATAAAATTTGGCAAATAACCATGAAAAAGCAACAAAACTTGAAAATGCTTATTTCGTGATTTCCAGTCGATTTTAGACACTTTTAGGTAGTTTTCATTTTTGCAAAACCACTATTCGTTTTGAAGTCTAGATGGTTAATATAAGCTAGATGGGTGTTGAAAACATTATATTTATCAAAGCGTTCATCGAAGTCACAACCGTTTTCAGAATACACAAACTCACAAAATTTGGCAAATAACCATGAAAAAGCAACAAAACTTGAAAATGCTTATTTCGTGATTTCCAGTCGATTTTAGACACTTTTAGGTAGTTTTCATTTTTGCAAAACCACTATTCGTTTTGAAGTCTAGATGGTTAATATAAGCTAGATGGGGGTTGAAAACATTATATTTATCGAAGAGTTCATCGAAGTCACAACCGTTTTCAGAAAACACAAACTCACAAAATTTGGCAAATAACCATGAAAAAGCAAGAAAACTTGAAAATGATTATTTCGTGATTTCCAGTCGATTTTAGACACTTTTAGGTAGTTTTCATTTTTGCAAAACCACTATTCGTTTTGAAGTCTAGATGGTTAATATAAGCTAGATGGGTGTTGAAAACATTATATTTATCAAAGCGTTCATCGAAGTCACAACCGTTTTCAGAATACACAAACTCACAAAATTTCACAAATAACCATGAAAAAGCAACAAAACTTGAAAATGCTTATTTCGTGATTTCCAGTCGATTTTAGACACTTTTAGGTAGTTTTCATTTTTGCAAAACCACTATTCGTTTTGAAGTCTAGATGGTTAATATAAGCTAGATGGGTGTTGAAAACATTATATTTATCAAAGCGTTCATCGAAGTCACAACCGTTTTCAGAATACACAAACTCACAAAATTTGGCAAATAACCATGAAAAAGCAACAAAACTTGAAAATGCTTATTTCGTGATTTCCAGTCGATTTTAGACACTTTTAGGTAGTTTTCATTTTTGCAAAACCACTATTCGTTTTGAAGTCTAGATGGTTAATATAAGCAAGATGGGGGTTGAAAACATTATATTTATCAAAGCGTTCATCGAAGTCACAACCGTTTTGAGAATACACAAACTCATAAAATTTGGCAAATAACCATGAAAAAGCAACAAAACTTGAAAATGCTTATTTCGTGATTTCCAGTCGATTTTAGACACTTTTAGGTAGTTTTCATTTTTGCAAAACCACTATTCGTTTTGAAGTCTAGATGGTTAATATAAGCTAGATGGGTGTTGAAAACATTATATTTATCAAAGCGTTCATCGAAGTCACAACCGTTTTCAGAATACACAAACTCACAAAATTTGGCAAATAACCATGAAAAAGCAACAAAACTTGAAAATGCTTATTTCGTGATTTCCAGTCGATTTTAGACACTTTTAGGTAGTTTTCATTTTTGCAAAACCACTATTCGTTTTGAAGTCTAGATGGTTAATATAAGCTAGATGGGTGTTGAAAACATTATATTTATCAAAGCGTTCATCGAATTCACAACCGTTTTCAGAATACACAAACTCACAAAATTATGCAAATAACCATGAAAAAGCAACAAAACTTGAAAATGCTTATTTCGTGATTTCCAGTCGATTTTAGACACTTTTAGGTAGTTTTCATTTTTGCAAAACCACTATTCGTTTTGAAGTCTAGATGGTTAATATAAGCTAGATGGGTGTTGAAAACATTATATTTATCAAAGCGTTCATCGAAGTCACAACCGTTTTCAGAATACACAAACTCACAAAATTTCACAAATAACCATGAAAAAGCTACAAAACTTGAAAATGCTTATTTTGTGATTTCCAGTCGATTTTAGACACTTTTAGGTAGTTTTCATTTTTGCAAAACCACTATTCGTTTTGAAGTCTAGATGGTTAATATAAGCTAGATAGGTGTTGAAAACATTATATTTATCAAAACGTTCATCGAAGTCACAACAGTTTTCAGAAAACACAAACTCACAAAATTTGGCAAATAACCATGAAAAAGCAACAACACTTGAAAATGCTTATTTCGTGATTTCCAGTCGATTTTAGACACTTTTAGGTAGTTTTCATTTTTGCAAAACCACTATTCGTTTTGAAGTCTAGATGGTTAATATAAGCTAGATGGGGGTTGAAAACATTATATTTATCGAAGAGTTCATCGAAGTCACAACCGTTTTCAGAAAACACAAACTCACAAAATTTGGCAAATAACCATGAAAAAGCAAGAAAACTTGAAAATGATTATTTCGTGATTTCCAGTCGATTTTAGACACTTTTAGGTAGTTTTCATTTTTGCAAAACCACTATTCGTTTTGAAGTCTAGATGGTTAATATAAGCTAGATGGGTGTTGAAAACATTATATTTATCAAAGCGTTCATCGAAGTCACAACCGTTTTCAGAATACACAAACTCATAAAATTTGGCAAATAACCATGAAAAAGCAACAAAACTTGAAAATGCTTATTTCGTGATTTCCAGTCGATTTTAGACACTTTTAGGTAGTTTTCATTTTTGCAAAACCACTATTCGTTTTGAAGTCTAGATGGTTAATATAAGCTAGATGGGTGTTGAAAACATTATATTTATCAAAGCGTTCATCGAAGTCACAACCGTTTTCAGAAAACACAAACTCACAAAATTTGGCAAATAACCATGAAAAAGCAACAAAACTTGAAAATGCTTATTTCGTGATTTCCAGTCGATTTTAGACACTTTTAGGTAGTTTTCATTTTTGCAAAACCACTATTCGTTTTGAAGTCTAGATGGTTAATATAAGCTAGATGGGTGTTGAAAACATTATATTTATCAAAGCGTTCATCGAAGTCACAACCGTTTTCAGAATACACAAACTCACAAAATTAGGCAAATAACCATGAAAAAGCAACAAAACTTGAAAATGCTTATTTCGTGATTTCCAGTCGATTTTAGACACTTTTAGGTAGTTTTCATTTTTGCAAAACCACTATTCGTTTTGAAGTCTAGATGGTTAATATAAGCTAGATGGGTGTTGAAAACATTATATTTATCAAAGCGTTCATCGAAGTCACAACCGTTTTCAGAATACACAAACTCACAAAATTTGGCAAATAACCATGAAAAAGCAACAAAACTTGAAAATGCTTATTTCGTGATTTCCAGTCGCTTTTAGACACTTTTAGGTAGTTTTCATTTTTGCAAAACCACTATTCGTTTTGAAGTCTAGATGGTTAATATAAGCAAGATGGGGGTTGAAAACATTATATTTATCAAAGCGTTCATCGAAGTCACAACCGTTTTGAGAATACACAAACTCATAAAATTTGGCAAATAACCATGAAAAAGCAACAAAACTTGAAAATGCTTATTTCGTGATTTCCAGTCGATTTTAGACACTTTTAGGTAGTTTTCATTTTTGCAAAACCACTATTCGTTTTGAAGTCTAGATGGTTAATATAAGCTAGATGGGGGTTGAAAACATTATATTTATCGAAGAGTTCATCGAAGTCACAACCGTTTTCAGAAAACACAAACTCACAAAATTTGGCAAATAACCATGAAAAAGCAACAAAACTTGAAAATGCTTATTTCGTGATTTCCAGTCGATTTTAGACACTTTTAGGTAGTTTTCATTTTTGCAAAACCACTATTCGTTTTGAAGTCTAGATGGTTAATATAAGCTAGATGGGTGTTGAAAACATTATATTTATCAAAGCGTTCATCGAAGTCACAACCGTTTTCAGAATACACAAACTCACAAAATTTCACAAATAACCATGAAAAAGCAACAAAACTTGAAAATGCTTATTTTGTGATTTCCAGTCGATTTTAGACACTTTTAGGTAGTTTTCATTTTTGCAAAACCACTATTCGTTTTGAAGTCTAGATGGTTAATATAAGCTAGATAGGTGTTGAAAACATTATATTTATCAAAACGTTCATCGAAGTCACAACCGTTTTCAGAAAACACAAACTCACAAAATTTGGCAAATAACCATGAAAAAGCAACAACACTTGAAAATGCTTATTTCGTGATTTCCAGTCGATTTTAGACACTTTTAGGTAGTTTTCATTTTTGCAAAACCACTATTCGTTTTGAAGTCTAGATGGTTAATATAAGCTAGATGGGGGTTGAAAACATTATATTTATCGAAGAGTTCATCGAAGTCACAACCGTTTTCAGAAAACACAAACTCACAAAATTTGGCAAATAACCATGAAAAAGCAAGAAAACTTGAAAATGATTATTTCGTGATTTCCAGTCGATTTTAGACACTTTTAGGTAGTTTTCATTTTTGCAAAACCACTATTCGTTTTGAAGTCTAGATGGTTAATATAAGCTAGATGGGTGTTGAAAACATTATATTTATCAAAGCGTTCATCGAAGTCACAACCGTTTTCAGAATACACAAACTCATAAAATTTGGCAAATAACCATGAAAAAGCAACAAAACTTGAAAATGCTTATTTCGTGATTTCCAGTCGATTTTAGACACTTTTAGGTAGTTTTCATTTTTGCAAAACCACTATTCGTTTTGAAGTCTAGATGGTTAATATAAGCTAGATGGGTGTTGAAAACATTATATTTATCAAAGCGTTCATCGAAGTCACAACCGTTTTCAGAAAACACACACTCACAAAATTTGGCAAATAACCATGAAAAAGCAACAAAACTTGAAAATGCTTATTTCGTGATTTCCAGTCGATTTTAGACACTTTTAGGTAGTTTTCATTTTTGCAAAACCACTATTCGTTTTGAAGTCTAGATGGTTAATATAAGCTAGATGGGTGTTGAAAACATTATATTTATCAAAGCGTTCATCGAAGTCACAACCGTTTTCAGAATACACAAACTCACAAAATTAGGCAAATAACCATGAAAAAGCAACAAAACTTGAAAATGCTTATTTCGTGATTTCCAGTCGATTTCAAACACTTTTAGGTAGTTTTCATTTTTGCAAAACAACTATTCGTTTTGAAGTCTAGATGGTTAATATAAGCTAGATGGGTGTTGAAAACATTATATTTATCAAAGCGTTCATCGAAGTCACAACCGTTTTCAGAATACACAAACTCACAAAATTTGGCAAATAACCATGAAAAAGCAACAAAACTTGAAAATGCTTATTTCGTGATTTCCAGTCGATGTTAGACACTTTTAGGTAGTTTTCATTTTTGCAAAACCACTATTCGTTTTGAAGTCTAGATGGTTAATATAAGCTAGATGGGTGTTGAAAACATTATATTTATCAAAGCGTTCATCGAAGTCACAACCGTTTTCAGAATACACAAACTCACAAAATTAGGCAAATAACCATGAAAAAGCAACAAAACTTGAAAATGCTTATTTCGTGATTTCCAGTCGATTTTAGACACTTTTAGGTAGTTTTCATTTTTGCAAAACCACTATTCGTTTTGAAGTCTAGATGGTTAATATAAGCTAGATGGGGGTTGAAAACATTATATTTATCGAAGAGTTCATCGAAGTCACAACCGTTTTCAGAAAACACAAACTCACAAAATTTGGCAAATAACCATGAAAAAGCAAGAAAACTTGAAAATGCTTATTTCGTGATTTCCAGTCGATTTTAGACACTTTTAGGTAGTTTTCATTTTTGCAAAACCACTATTCGTTTTGAAGTCTAGATGGTTAATATAAGCAAGATGGGGCTTGAAAACATTTATATTTATCAAAGCGTTCATCGAAGTCACAACCGTTTTCAGAATACACAAACTCATAAAATTTGGCAAATAACCATGAAAAAGCAACAAAACTTGAAAATGCTTATTTCGTGATTTCCAGTCGATTTTAGACACTTTTAGGTAGTTTTCATTTTTGCAAAACCACTATTCGTTTTGAAGTCTAGATGGTTAATATAAGCTAGATGGGTGTTGAAAACATTATATTTATCAAAGCGTTCATCGAAGTCACAACCGTTTTCAGAATACACAAACTCACAAAATTTGGCAAATAACCATGAAAAAGCAACAAAACTTGAAAATGCTTATTTCGTGATTTCCAGTCGATTTTAGACACTTTTAGGTAGTTTTCATTTTTGCAAAACAACTATTCGTTTTGAAGTCTAGATGGTTAATATAAGCTAGATGGGTGTTGAAAACATTATATTTATCAAAGCGTTCATCGAAGTCACAACCGTTTTCAGAATACACAAACTCACAAAATTAGGCAAATAACCATGAAAAAGCAACAAAACTTGAAAATGCTTATTTCGTGATTTCCAGTCGATTTTAGACACTTTTAGGTAGTTTTCATTTTTGCAAAACCAGTATTCGTTTTGAAGTCTAGATGGTTAATATAAGCAAGTTGGGGCTTGAAAACATTTATATTTATCAAAGCGTTCATCGAAGTCACAACCGTTTTCAGAATACACAAACTCATAAAATTTGGCAAATAACCATGAAAAAGCAACAAAACTTGAAAATGCTTATTTCGTGATTTCCAGTCGATTTTAGACACTTTTAGGTAGTTTTCATTTTTGCAAAACCACTATTCGTTTTGAAGTCTAGATGGTTAATATAAGCTAGATGGGTGTTGAAAACATTATATTTATCAAAGCGTTCATCGAAGTCACAACCGTTTTCAGAATACACAAACTCACAAAATTTGGCAAATAACCATGAAAAAGCAACAAAACTTGAAAATGCTTATTTCGTGATTTCCAGTCGATTTTAGACACTTTTAGGTAGTTTTCATTTTTGCAAAACAACTATTCGTTTTGAAGTCTAGATGGTTAATATAAGCTAGATGGGTGTTGAAAACATTATATTTATCAAAGCGTTCATCGAAGTCACAACCGTTTTCAGAATACACAAACTCACAAAATTAGGCAAATAACCATGAAAAAGCAACAAAACTTGAAAATGCTTATTTCGTGATTTCCAGTCGATTTTAGACACTTTTAGGTAGTTTTCATTTTTGCAAAACCACTATTCGTTTTGAAGTCTAGATGGTTAATATAAGCTAGATGGGGGTTGAAAACATTATATTTATCGAAGAGTTCATCGAAGTCACAACCGTTTTCAGAAAACACAAACTCACAAAATTTGGCAAATAACCATGAAAAAGCAAGAAAACTTGAAAATGCTTATTTCGTGATTTCCAGTCGATTTTAGACACTTTTAGGTAGTTTTCATTTTTGCAAAACCACTATTCGTTTTGAAGTCTAGATGGTTAATATAAGCTAGATGGGGGTTGAAAACATTATATTTATCGAAGAGTTCATCGAAGTCACAACCGTTTTCAGAAAACACAAACTCACAAAATTTGGCAAATAACCATGAAAAAGCAAGAAAACTTGAAAATGATTATTTCGTGATTTCCAGTCGATTTTAGACACTTTTAGGTAGTTTTCATTTTTGCAAAACCACTATTCGTTTTGAAGTCTAGATGGTTAATATAAGCTAGATGGGTGTTGAAAACATTATATTTATCAAAGCGTTCATCGAAGTCACAACCGTTTTCAGAATACACAAACTCATAAAATTTGGCAAATAACCATGAAAAAGCAACAAAACTTGAAAATGCTTATTTCGTGATTTCCAGTCGATTTTAGACACTTTTAGGTAGTTTTCATTTTTGCAAAACCACTATTCGTTTTGAAGTCTAGATGGTTAATATAAGCTAGATGGGTGTTGAAAACATTATATTTATCAAAGCGTTCATCGAAGTCACAACCGTTTTCAGAAAACACAAACTCACAAAATTTGGCAAATAACCATGAAAAAGCAACAAAACTTGAAAATGCTTATTTCGTGATTTCCAGTCGATTTTAGACACTTTTAGGTAGTTTTCATTTTTGCAAAACCACTATTCGTTTTGAAGTCTAGATGGTTAATATAAGCTAGATGGGTGTTGAAAACATTATATTTATCAAAGCGTTCATCGAAGTCACAACCGTTTTCAGAATACACAAACTCATAAAATTTGGCAAATAACCATGAAAAAGCAACAAAACTTGAAAATGCTTATTTCGTGATTTCCAGTCGATTTTAGACACTTTTAGGTAGTTTTCATTTTTGCAAAACCACTATTCGTTTTGAAGTCTAGATGGTTAATATAAGCTAGATGGGTGTTGAAAACATTATATTTATCAAAGCGTTCATCGAAGTCACAACCGTTTTCAGAAAACACAAACTCACAAAATTTGGCAAATAACCATGAAAAAGCAACAAAACTTGAAAATGCTTATTTCGTGATTTCCAGTCGATTTTAGACACTTTTAGGTAGTTTTCATTTTTGCAAAACCACTATTCGTTTTGAAGTCTAGATGGTTAATATAAGCTAGATGGGTGTTGAAAACATTATATTTATCAAAGCGTTCATCGAAGTCACAACCGTTTTCAGAATACACAAACTCACAAAATTTGGCAAATAACCATGAAAAAGCAACAAAACTTGAAAATGCTTATTTCGTGATTTCCAGTCGATTTTAGACACTTTTAGGTAGTTTTCATTTTTGCAAAACCACTATTCGTTTTAAAGTCTAGATGGTTAATATAAGCTAGATGGGTGTTGAAAACATTATATTTATCAAAGCGTTCATCGAAGTCACAACCGTTTTCAGAATACACAAACTCACAAAATTTGGCAAATAACCATGAAAAAGCAACAAAACTTGAAAATGCTTATTTCGTGATTTCCAGTCGATTTTAGACACTTTTAGGTAGTTTTCATTTTTGCAAAACCACTATTCGTTTTGAAGTCTAGATGGTTAATATAAGCTAGATGGGTGTTGAAAACATTATATTTATCAAAGCATTCATCGAAGTCACAACCGTTTTCAGAATACACAAACTCACAAAATTAGGCAAATAACCATGAAAAAGCAACAAAACTTGAAAATGCTTATTTCGTGATTTCCAGTCGATTTTAGACACTTTTAAGTAGTTTTCATTTTTGCAAAACCACTATTCGTTTTGAAGTCTAGATGGTTAATATAAGCTAGATGGGGGTTGAAAACATTATATTTATCGAAGAGTTCATCGAAGTCACAACCGTTTTCAGAAAACACAAACTCACAAAATTTGGCAAATAACCATGAAAAAGCAAGAAAACTTGAAAATGCTTATTTCGTGATTTCCAGTCGATTTTAGACACTTTAAGGTAGTTTTCATTTTTGCAAAACCACTATTCGTTTTGAAGTCTAGATGGTTAATATAAGCTAGATGGGTGTTGAAAACATTATATTTATCAAAGCGTTCATCGAAGTCACAACCGTTTTCAGAATACACAAACTCACAAAATTTGGCAAATAACCATGAAAAAGCAACAAAACTTGAAAATGCTTATTTCGTGATTTCCAGTCGATTTTAGACACTTTTAGGTAGTTTTCATTTTTGCAAAACCACTATTCGTTTTGAAGTCTAGATGGTTAATATAAGCTAGATGGGGGTTGAAAACATTATATTTATCGAAGAGTTCATCGAAGTCACAACCGTTTTCAGAAAACACAAACTCACAAAATTTGGCAAATAACCATGAAAAAGCAAGAAAACTTGAAAATGCTTATTTCGTGATTTCCAGTCGATTTTAGACACTTTTAGGTAGTTTTCATTTTTGCAAAACCACTATTCGTTTTGAAGTCTAGATGGTTAATATAAGCTAGATGGGTGTTGAAAACATTATATTTATCAAAGCGTTCATCGAAGTCACAACCGTTTTCAGAATACACAAACACACAAAATTTGGCAAATAACCATGAAAAAGCAACAAAACTTGAAAATGCTTATTTCGTGATTTCCAGTCGATTTTAGACACTTTTAGGTAGTTTTCATTTTTGCAAAACCACTATTCGTTTTGAAGTCTAGATGGTTAATATAAGCTAGATGGGTGTTGAAAACATTATATTTATCAAAGCGTTCATCGAAGTCACAACCGTTTTCAGAATACACAAACTCATAAAATTTGGCAAATAACCATGAAAAAGCAACAAAACTTGAAAATGCTTATTTCGTGATTTCCAGTCGATTTTAGACACTTTTAGGTAGTTTTCATTTTTGCAAAACCACTATTCGTTTTGAAGTCTAGATGGTTAATATAAGCTAGATGGGTGTTGAAAACATTATATTTATCAAAGCGTTCATCGAAGTCACAACCGTTTTCAGAATACACAAACTCACAAAATTAGGCAAATAACCATGAAAAAGCAACAAAACTTGAAAATGCTTATTTCGTGATTTCCAGTCGATTTTAGACACTTTTAGGTAGTTTTCATTTTTGCAAAACCACTATTCGTTTTGAAGTCTAGATGGTTAAGCTAGATGGGTGTTGAAAACATTATATTTATCAAAGCGTTCATCGAAGTCACAACCGTTTTCAGAATACACAAACTCACAAAATTTGGCAAATGACCATGAAAAAGCAACAAAACTTGAAAATGCTTATTTCGTGATTTCCAGTCGATTTTAGACACTTTTAGGTAGTTTTCATTTTTGCAAAACAACTATTCGTTTTGAAGTCTAGATGGTTAATATAAGCTAGATGGGTGTTGAAAACATTATATTTATCAAAGCGTTCATCGAAGTCACAACCGTTTTCAGAATACACAAACTCACAAAATTAGGCAAATAACCATGAAAAAGCAACAAAACTTGAAAATGCTTATTTCGTGATTTCCAGTCGATTTTAGACACTTTTAGGTAGTTTTCATTTTTGCAAAACCACTATTCGTTTTGAAGTCTAGATGGTTAATATAAGCTAGATGGGGGTTGAAAACATTATATTTATCGAAGAGTTCATCGAAGTCACAACCGTTTTCAGAAAACACAAACTCACAAAATTTGGCAAATAACCATGAAAAAGCAAGAAAACTTGAAAATGCTTATTTCGTGATTTCCAGTCGATTTTAGACACTTTTAGGTAGTTTTCATTTTTGCAAAACCACTATTCGTTTTGAAGTCTAGATGGTTAATATAAGCTAGATGGGGGTTGAAAACATTATATTTATCGAAGAGTTCATCGAAGTCACAACCGTTTTCAGAAAACACAAACTCACAAAATTTGGCAAATAACCATGAAACAGCAAGAAAACTTGAAAATGATTATTTCGTGATTTCCAGTCGATTTTAGACACTTTTAGGTAGTTTTCATTTTTGCAAAACCACTATTCGTTTTGAAGTCTAGATGGTTAATATAAGCTAGATGGGTGTTGAAAACATTATATTTATCAAAGCGTTCATCGAAGTCACAACCGTTTTCAGAATACACAAACTCATAAAATTTGGCAAATAACCATGAAAAAGCAACAAAACTTGAAAATGCTTATTTCGTGATTTCCAGTCGATTTTAGACACTTTTAGGTAGTTTTCATTTTTGCAAAACCACTATTCGTTTTGAAGTCTAGATGGTTAATATAAGCTAGATGGGTGTTGAAAACATTATATTTATCAAAGCGTTCATCGAAGTCACAACCGTTTTCAGAAAACACAAACTCACAAAATTTGGCAAATAACCATGAAAAAGCAACAAAACTTGAAAATGCTTATTTCGTGATTTCCAGTCGATTTTAGACACTTTTAGGTAGTTTTCATTTTTGCAAAACCACTATTCGTTTTGAAGTCTAGATGGTTAATATAAGCTAGATGGGTGTTGAAAACATTATATTTATCAAAGCGTTCATCGAAGTCACAACCGTTTTCAGAATACACAAACTCATAAAATTTGGCAAATAACCATGAAAAAGCAACAAAACTTGAAAATGCTTATTTCGTGATTTCCAGTCGATTTTAGACACTTTTAGGTAGTTTTCATTTTTGCAAAACCACTATTCGTTTTGAAGTCTAGATGGTTAATATAAGCTAGATGGGTGTTGAAAACATTATATTTATCAAAGCGTTCATCGAAGTCACAACCGTTTTCAGAAAACACAAACTCACAAAATTTGGCAAATAACCATGAAAAAGCAACAAAACTTGAAAATGCTTATTTCGTGATTTCCAGTCGATTTTAGACACTTTTAGGTAGTATTCATTTTTGCAAAACCACTATTCGTTTTGAAGTCTAGATGGTTAATATAACCTAGATGGGTGTTGAAAACATTATATTTATCAAAGCGTTCATCGAAGTCACAACCGTTTTCAGAATACACAAACTCACAAAATTTGGCAAATAACCATGAAAAAGCAACAAAACTTGAAAATGCTTATTTCGTGATTTCCAGTCGATTTTAGACACTTTTAGGTAGTTTTCATTTTTGCAAAACCACTATTCGTTTTAAAGTCTAGATGGTTAACATAAGCTAGATGGGTGTTGAAAACATTATATTTATCAAAGCGTTCATCGAAGTCATAACCGTTTTCAGAATACACAAACTCACAAAATTTGGCAAATAACCATGAAAAAGCAAGAAAACTTGAAAATGCTTATTTCGTGATTTCCAGTCGATTTCAAACACTTTGAGGTAGTTTTCATTTTTGCAAAACCACTATTCGTTTTGAAGTCTCGATGGTTAATATAAGCTAGATGGGTGTTGAAAACATTATATTTATCAAAGCGTTCATCGAAGTCACAACCGTTTTCAGAATACACAAACTCACAAAATTTGGCAAATAACCATGAAAAAGCAACAAAACTTGAAAATGCTTATTTCGTGATTTCCAGTCGATTTTAGACACTTTTAGGTAGTTTTCATTTTTGCAAAACCACTATTCGTTTTGAAGTCTAGATGGTTAATATAAGCTAGATGGGTGTTGAAAACATTATATTTATCAAAGCGTTCATCGAAGTCACAACCGTTTTCAGAATACACAAACTCACAAAATTAGGCAAATAACCATGAAAAAGCAACAAAACTTGAAAATGCTTATTTCGTGATTTCCAGTCGATTTTAGACACTTTTAGGTAGTTTTCATTTTTGCAAAACCACTATTCGTTTTGAAGTCTAGATGGTTAATATAAGCTAGATGGGGGTTGAAAACATTATATTTATCGAAGAGTTCATCGAAGTCACAACCGTTTTCAGAAAACACAAACTCACAAAATTTGGCAAATAACCATGAAAAAGCAACAAAACTTGAAAATGCTTATTTCGTGATTTCCAGTCGATTTTAGACACTTTTAGGTAGTTTTCATTTTTGCAAAACCACTATTCGTTTTGAAGTCTAGATGGTTAATATAAGCTAGATGGGTGTTGAAAACATTATATTTATCAAAGCGTTCATCGAAGTCACAACCGTTTTCAGAATACACAAACTCACAAAATTTGGCAAATAACCATGAAAAAGCAACAAAACTTGAAAATGCTTATTTCGTGATTTCCAGTCGATTTTAGACACTTTTAGGTAGTTTTCATTTTTGCAAAACCACTATTCGTTTTGAAGTCTAGATGGTTAATATAAGCTAGATGGGTGTTGAAAACATTATATTTATCAAAGCGTTCATCGAAGTCACAACCGTTTTCAGAATACACAAACTCATAAAATTTGGCAAATAACCATGAAAAAGCAACAAAACTTGAAAATGCTTATTTCGTGATTTCCAGTCGATTTTAGACACTTTTAGGTAGTTTTGATTTTTGCAAAACCACTATTCGTTTTGAAGTCTAGATGGTTAATATAAGCTAGATGGGGGTTGAAAACATTATATTTATCGAAGAGTTCATCGAAGTCACAACCGTTTTCAGAAAACACAAACTCACAAAATTTGGCAAATAACCATGAAAAAGCAACAAAACTTGAAAATGCTTATTTCGTGATTTCCAGTCGATTTTAGACACTTTTAGGTAGTTTTCATTTTTGCAAAACCACTATTCGTTTTGAAGTCTAGATGGTTAATATAAGCTAGATGGGTGTTGAAAACATTATATTTATCAAAGCGTTCATCGAAGTCACAACCGTTTTCAGAATACACAAACTCACAAAATTTGGCAAATAACCATGAAAAAGCAACAAAACTTGAAAATGCTTATTTCGTGATTTCCAGTCGATTTTAGACACTTTTAGGTAGTTTTCATTTTTGCAAAACCACTATTCGTTTTGAAGTCTAGATGGTTAATATAAGCTAGATGGGTGTTGAAAACATTATATTTATCAAAGCGTTCATCGAAGTCACAACCGTTTTCAGAATACACAAACTCATAAAATTTGGCAAATAACCATGAAAAAGCAACAAAACTTGAAAATGCTTATTTCGTGATTTCCAGTCGATTTTAGACACTTTTAGGTAGTTTTCATTTTTGCAAAACCACTATTCGTTTTGAAGTCTAGATGGTTAAGCTAGATGGGTGTTGAAAACATTATATTTATCAAAGCGTTCATCGAAGTCACAACCGTTTTCAGAATACACAAACTCACAAAATTTGGCAAATAACCATGTAAAAGCAACAAAACTTGAAAATGCTTATTTCGTGATTTCTAGTCGATTTTAGACACTTTTAGGTAGTTTTCATTTTTGCAAAACCACTATTCGTTTTGAAGTCTAGATGGTTAATATAAGCAAGATGGGGGTTGAAAACATTATATTTATCGAAGAGTTCATCGAAGTCACAACCGTTTCCAGAAAACACAAACTCACAAAATTTGGCAAATAACCATGTAAAAGCAACAAAACTTGAAAATGCTTATTTCGTGATTTCTAGTCGATTTTAGACACTTTTAGGTAGTTTTCATTTTTGCAAAACCACTATTCGTTTTGAAGTGTAGATGGTTAATATAAGCAAGATGGGGGTTGAAAACATTATATTTATCAAAGCGTTCATCGAAGTCACAACCGTTTTCAGAATACACAAACTCACAAAATTTGGCAAATAACCATGAAAAAGCAACAAAACTTGAAAATGCTTATTTCGTGATTTCCAGTCGATTTTAGACACTTTTAGGTAGTTTTCATTTTTGCAAAACCACTATTCGTTTTGAAGTGTAGATGGTTAATATAAGCAAGATGGGGGTTGAAAACATTATATTTATCAAAGCGTTCATCGATTAACCATCTGGTTAATATAAGCTAGATGGGTGTTGAAAACATTATATTTATCAAAGCGTTCATCGAAGTCACAACCGTTTTCAGAATACACAAACTCACAAAATTTGGCAAATAACCATGAAAAAGCAACAAAACTTGAAAATGCTTATTTCGTGATTTCTAGTCGATTTTAGACACTTTTAGGTAGTTTTCATTTTTGCAAAACCACTATTCGTTTTGAAGTGTAGATGGTTAATATAAGCAAGATGGGGGTTGAAAACATTATATTTATCAAAGCGTTCATCGAAGTCACAACCGTTTTCAGAATACACAAACTCACAAAATTTGGCAAATAACCACGAAAAAGCAACAAAACTTGAAAATGCTTATTTCGTGATTTCCAGTCGATTTTAGACACTTTTAGGTAGTTTTCATTTTTGCAAAACCACTATTCGTTTTGAAGTCTAGATGGTTAATATAAGCTAGATGGGTGTTGAAAACATTATATTTATCAAAGCGTTCATCGAAGTCACAACCGTTTTCAGAATACACAAACTCACAAAATTAGGCAAATAACCATGAAAAAGCAACAAAACTTGAAAATGCTTATTTCGTGATTTCCAGTCGATTTCAAACACTTTTAGGTAGTTTTCATTTTTGCAAAACCACTATTCGTTTTGAAGTCTAGATGGTTAATATAAGCTAGATGGGTGTTGAAAACATTATATTTATCAAAGCGTTCATCGAAGTCACAACCGTTTTCAGAATACACAAACTCACAAAATTTGGCAAATAACCATGAAAAAGCAACAAAACTTGAAAATGCTTATTTCGTGATTTCTAGTCGATTTTAGACACTTTTAGGTAGTTTTCATTTTTGCAAAACCACTATTCGTTTTGAAGTCTAGATGGTTAATATAAGCAAGATGGGTGTTGAAAACATTATATTTATCAAAGCGTTCATCGAAGTCATAACCGTTTTCAGAATACACAAACTCACAAAATTTGGCAAATAACCATGAAAAAGCAACGAAACTTGAAAATGCTTATTTCGTGATTTCCAGTCGATTTTAGACACTTTTAGGTAGTTTTCATTTTTGCAAAACCACTATTCGTTTTGAAGTCTAGATGGTTAATATAAGCTAGATGGGGGTTGAAAACATTATATTTATCGAAGAGTTCATCGAAGTCACAACCGTTTTCAGAATACACAAACTCACAAAATTTGGCAAATAACCATGAAAAAGCAACAAAACTTGAAAATGCTTATTTCGTGTTTTCCAGTCGATTTCAAACACTTTTAGGTAGTTTTCATTTTTGCAAAACCACTATTCGTTTTGAAGTCTAGATGGTTAATATAAGCTAGATGGGTGTTGAAAACATTATATTTATCAAAGCGTTCATCGAAGTCACAACCGTTTTCAGAATACACAAACTCACAAAATTTGGCAAATAACCATGAAAAAGCAACAAAACTTGAAAATGCTTATTTCGTGATTTCTAGTCGATTTTAGACACTTTTAGGTAGTTTTCATTTTTGCAAAACCACTATTCGTTTTGAAGTCTAGATGGTTAATATAAGCAAGATGGGTGTTGAAAACATTATATTTATCAAAGCGTTCATCGAAGTCATAACCGTTTTCAGAATACACAAACTCACAAAATTTGGCAAATAACCATGAAAAAGCAACAAAACTTGAAAATGCTTATTTCGTGATTTCCAGTCGATTTTAGACACTTTTAGGTAGTTTTCATTTTTGCAAAACCACTATTCGTTTTGAAGTCTAGATGGTTAATATAAGCTAGATGGGGGTTGAAAACATTATATTTATCGATGAGTTCATCGAAGTCACAACCGTTTTCAGAAAACACAAACTCACAAAATTTGGCAAATAACCATGAAAAAGCAACAAAACTTGAAAATGCTTATTTCGTGATTTCCAGTCGATTTTAGACACTTTTAGGTAGTTTTCATTTTTGCAAAACCACTATTCGTTTTGAAGTCTAGATGGTTAATATAAGCTAGATGGGTGTTGAAAACATTATATTTATCAAAGCGTTCATCGAAGTCACAACCGTTTTCAGAATACACAAACTCACAAAATTTGGCAAATAACCATGAAAAAGCAACAAAACTTGAAAATGCTTATTTCGTGATTTCCAGTCGATTTTAGACACTTTTAGGTAGTTTTCATTTTTGCAAAACCACTATTCGTTTTGAAGTCTAGATGGTTAATATAAGCTAGATGGGTGTTGAAAACATTATATTTATCAAAGCGTTCATCGAAGTCACAACCGTTTTCAGAATACACAAACTCATAAAATTTGGCAAATAACCATGAAAAAGCAACAAAACTTGAAAATGCTTATTTCGTGATTTCCAGTCGATTTTAGACACTTTTAGGTAGTTTTCATTTTTGCAAAACCACTATTCGTTTTGAAGTCTAGATGGTTAATATAAGCTAGATGGGTGTTGAAAACATTATATTTATCAAAGCGTTCATCGAAGTCACAACCGTTTTCAGAATACACAAACTCACAAAATTAGGCAAATAACCATGAAAAAGCAACAAAACTTGAAAATGCTTATTTCGTGATTTCCAGTCGATTTTAGACACTTTTAGGTAGTTTTCATTTTTGCAAAACCACTATTCGTTTTGAAGTCTAGATGTTTAAGCTAGATGGGTGTTGAAAACATTATATTTATCAAAGCGTTCATCGAAGTCACAACCGTTTTCAGAATACACAAACTCACAAAATTTGGCAAATAACCATGTAAAAGCAACAAAACTTGAAAATGCTTATTTCGTGATTTCTAGTCGATTTTAGACACTTTTAGGTAGTTTTCATTTTTGCAAAACCACTATTCGTTTTGAAGTCTAGATGGTTAATATAAGCAAGATGGGGGTTGAAAACATTATATTTATCGAAGAGTTCATCGAAGTCACAACCGTTTCCAGAAAACACAAACTCACAAAATTTGGCAAATAACCATGTAAAAGCAACAAAACTTGAAAATGCTTATTTCGTGATTTCTAGTCGATTTTAGACACTTTTAGGTAGTTTTCATTTTTGCAAAACCACTATTCGTTTTGAGGTGTAGATGGTTAATATAAGCAAGATGGGGGTTGAAAACATTATATTTATCAAAGCGTTCATCGAAGTCACAACCGTTTTCAGAATACACAAACTCACAAAATTTGGCAAATAACCATGAAAAAGCAACAAAACTTGAAAATGCTTATTTCGTGATTTCCAGTCGATTTTAGACACTTTTAGGTAGTTTTCATTTTTGCAAAACCACTATTCGTTTTGAAGTGTAGATGGTTAATATAAGCAAGATGGGGGTTGAAAACATTATATTTATCAAAGCGTTCATCGATTAACCATCTGGTTAATATAAGCTAGATGGGTGTTGAAAACATTATATTTATCAAAGCGTTCATCGAAGTCACAACCGTTTTCAGAATACACAAACTCACAAAATTTGGCAAATAACCATGAAAAAGCAACAAAACTTGAAAATGCTTATTTCGTGATTTCCAGTCGATTTTAGACACTTTTAGGTAGTTTTCATTTTTGCAAAACCACTATTCGTTTTGAAGTCTAGATGGTTAATATAAGCTAGATGGGTGTTGAAAACATTATATTTATCAAAGCGTTCATCGAAGTCACAACCGTTTTCAGAATACACAAACTCACAAAATTAGGCAAATAACCATGAAAAAGCAACAAAACTTGAAAATGCTTATTTCGTGATTTCCAGTCGATTTTAGACACTTTTAGGTAGTTTTCATTTTTGCAAAACCACTATTCGTTTTGAAGTCTAGATGGTTAATATAAGCTAGATGGGGGTTGAAAACATTATATTTATCGAAGAGTTCATCGAAGTCACAACCGTTTTCAGAAAACACAAACTCACAAAATTTGGCAAATAACCATGAAAAAGCAAGAAAACTTGAAAATGCTTATTTCGTGATTTCCAGTCGATTTTAGACACTTTTAGGTAGTTTTCATTTTTGCAAAACCACTATTCGTTTTGAAGTCTAGATGGTTAATATAAGCTAGATGGGTGTTGAAAACATTATATTTATCAAAGCGTTCATCGAAGTCACAACCGTTTTCAGAATACACAAACTCACAAAATTTGGCAAATAACCATGAAAAAGCAACAAAACTTGAAAATGCTTATTTCGTGATTTCCAGTCGATTTTAGACACTTTTAGGTAGTTTTCATTTTTGCAAAACCACTATTCGTTTTGAAGTCTAGATGGTTAATATAAGCTAGATGGGTGTTGAAAACATTATATTTATCAAAGCGTTCATCGAAGTCACAACCGTTTTCAGAATACACAAACTCATAAAATTTGGCAAATAACCATGAAAAAGCAACAAAACTTGAAAATGCTTATTTCGTGATTTCCAGTCGATTTTAGACACTTTAAGGTAGTTTTCATTTTTGCAAAACCACTATTCGTTTTGAAGTCTAGATGGTTAATATAAGCTAGATGGGTGTTGAAAACATTATATTTATCAAAGCGTTCATCGAAGTCACAACCGTTTTCAGAATACACAAACTCACAAAATTAGGCAAATAACCATGAAAAAGCAACAAAACTTGAAAATGCTTATTTCGTGATTTCCAGTCGATTTTAGACACTTTTAGGTAGTTTTCATTTTTGCAAAACCACTATTCGTTTTGAAGTCTAGATGTTTAAGCTAGATGGGTGTTGAAAACATTATATTTATCAAAGCGTTCATCGAAGTCACAACCGTTTTCAGAATACACAAACTCACAAAATTTGGCAAATAACCATGTAAAAGCAACAAAACTTGAAAATGCTTATTTCGTGATTTCTAGTCGATTTTAGACACTTTTAGGTAGTTTTCATTTTTGCAAAACCACTATTCGTTTTGAAGTCTAGATGGTTAATATAAGCAAGATGGGGGTTGAAAACATTATATTTATCGAAGAGTTCATCGAAGTCACAACCGTTTCCAGAAAACACAAACTCACAAAATTTGGCAAATAACCATGTAAAAGCAACAAAACTTGAAAATGCTTATTTCGTGATTTCTAGTCGATTTTAGACACTTTTAGGTAGTTTTCATTTTTGCAAAACCACTATTCGTTTTGAGGTGTAGATGGTTAATATAAGCAAGATGGGGGTTGAAAACATTATATTTATCAAAGCGTTCATCGAAGTCACAACCGTTTTCAGAATACACAAACTCACAAAATTTGGCAAATAACCATGAAAAAGCAACAAAACTTGAAAATGCTTATTTCGTGATTTCCAGTCGATTTTAGACACTTTTAGGTAGTTTTCATTTTTGCAAAACCACTATTCGTTTTGAAGTGTAGATGGTTAATATAAGCAAGATGGGGGTTGAAAACATTATATTTATCAAAGCGTTCATCGATTAACCATCTGGTTAATATAAGCTAGATGGGTGTTGAAAACATTATATTTATCAAAGCGTTCATCGAAGTCACAACCGTTTTCAGAATACACAAACTCACAAAATTTGGCAAATAACCATGAAAAAGCAACAAAACTTGAAAATGCTTATTTCGTGATTTCTAGTCGATTTTAGACACTTTTAGGTAGTTTTCATTTTTGCAAAACCACTATTCGTTTTGAAGTGTAGATGGTTAATATAAGCAAGATGGGGGTTGAAAACATTATATTTATCAAAGCGTTCATCGAAGTCACAACCGTTTTCAGAATACACAAACTCACAAAATTAGGCAAATAACCATGAAAAAGCAACAAAACTTGAAAATGCTTATTTCGTGATTTCCAGTCGATTTCAAACACTTTTAGGTAGTTTTCATTTTTGCAAAACCACTATTCGTTTTGAAGTCTAGATGGTTAATATAAGCTAGATGGGTGTTGAAAACATTATATTTATCAAAGCGTTCATCGAAGTCACAACCGTTTTCAGAATACACAAACTCACAAAATTTGGCAAATAACCATGAAAAAGCAACAAAACTTGAAAATGCTTATTTCGTGATTTCTAGTCGATTTTAGACACTTTTAGGTAGTTTTCATTTTTGCAAAACCACTATTCGTTTTGAAGTCTAGATGGTTAATATAAGCAAGATGGGTGTTGAAAACATTATATTTATCAAAGCGTTCATCGAAGTCATAACCGTTTTCAGAATACACAAACTCACAAAATTTGGCAAATAACCATGAAAAAGCAACAAAACTTGAAAATGCTTATTTCGTGATTTCCAGTCGATTTTAGACACTTTTAGGTAGTTTTCATTTTTGCAAAACCACTATTCGTTTTGAAGTCTAGATGGTTAATATAAGCTAGATGGGGGTTGAAAACATTATATTTATCGAAGAGTTCATCGAAGTCACAACCGTTTTCAGAAAACACAAACTCACAAAATTTGGCAAATAACCATGAAAAAGCAAGAAAACTTGAAAATGCTTATTTCGTGATTTCCAGTCGATTTTAGACACTTTTAGGTAGTTTTCATTTTTGCAAAACCACTATTCGTTTTGAAGTCTAGATGGTTAATATAAGCTAGATGGGTGTTGAAAACATTATATTTATCAAAGCGTTCATCGAAGTCACAACCGTTTTCAGAATACACAAACACACAAAATTTGGCAAATAACCATGAAAAAGCAACAAAACTTGAAAATGCTTATTTCGTGATTTCCAGTCGATTTTAGACACTTTTAGGTAGTTTTCATTTTTGCAAAACCACTATTCGTTTTGAAGTCTAGATGGTTAATATAAGCTAGATGGGTGTTGAAAACATTATATTTATCAAAGCGTTCATCGAAGTCACAACCGTTTTCAGAATACACAAACTCATAAAATTTGGCAAATAACCATGAAAAAGCAACAAAACTTGAAAATGCTTATTTCGTGATTTCCAGTCGATTTTAGACACTTTTAGGTAGTTTTCATTTTTGCAAAACCACTATTCGTTTTGAAGTCTAGATGGTTAATATAAGCTAGATGGGTGTTGAAAACATTATATTTATCAAAGCGTTCATCGAAGTCACAACCGTTTTCAGAATACACAAACTCACAAAATTAGGCAAATAACCATGAAAAAGCAACAAAACTTGAAAATGCTTATTTCGTGATTTCCAGTCGATTTTAGACACTTTTAGGTAGTTTTCATTTTTGCAAAACCACTATTCGTTTTGAAGTCTAGATGGTTAAGCTAGATGGGTGTTGAAAACATTATATTTATCAAAGCGTTCATCGAAGTCACAACCGTTTTCAGAATACACAAACTCACAAAATTTGGCAAATGACCATGAAAAAGCAACAAAACTTGAAAATGCTTATTTCGTGATTTCCAGTCGATTTTAGACACTTTTAGGTAGTTTTCATTTTTGCAAAACAACTATTCGTTTTGAAGTCTAGATGGTTAATATAAGCTAGATGGGTGTTGAAAACATTATATTTATCAAAGCGTTCATCGAAGTCACAACCGTTTTCAGAATACACAAACTCACAAAATTAGGCAAATAACCATGAAAAAGCAACAAAACTTGAAAATGCTTATTTCGTGATTTCCAGTCGATTTTAGACACTTTTAGGTAGTTTTCATTTTTGCAAAACCACTATTCGTTTTGAAGTCTAGATGGTTAATATAAGCTAGATGGGGGTTGAAAACATTATATTTATCGAAGAGTTCATCGAAGTCACAACCGTTTTCAGAAAACACAAACTCACAAAATTTGGCAAATAACCATGAAAAAGCAAGAAAACTTGAAAATGCTTATTTCGTGATTTCCAGTCGATTTTAGACACTTTTAGGTAGTTTTCATTTTTGCAAAACCACTATTCGTTTTGAAGTCTAGATGGTTAATATAAGCTAGATGGGGGTTGAAAACATTATATTTATCGAAGAGTTCATCGAAGTCACAACCGTTTTCAGAAAACACAAACTCACAAAATTTGGCAAATAACCATGAAACAGCAAGAAAACTTGAAAATGATTATTTCGTGATTTCCAGTCGATTTTAGACACTTTTATGTAGTTTTCATTTTTGCAAAACCACTATTCGTTTTGAAGTCTAGATGGTTAATATAAGCTAGATGGGTGTTGAAAACATTATATTTATCAAAGCGTTCATCGAAGTCACAACCGTTTTCAGAATACACAAACTCATAAAATTTGGCAAATAACCATGAAAAAGCAACAAAACTTGAAAATGCTTATTTCGTGATTTCCAGTCGATTTTAGACACTTTTAGGTAGTTTTCATTTTTGCAAAACCACTATTCGTTTTGAAGTCTAGATGGTTAATATAAGCTAGATGGGTGTTGAAAACATTATATTTATCAAAGCGTTCATCGAAGTCACAACCGTTTTCAGAAAACACAAACTCACAAAATTTGGCAAATAACCATGAAAAAGCAACAAAACTTGAAAATGCTTATTTCGTGATTTCCAGTCGATTTTAGACACTTTTAGGTAGTTTTCATTTTTGCAAAACCACTATTCGTTTTGAAGTCTAGATGGTTAATATAAGCTAGATGGGTGTTGAAAACATTATATTTATCAAAGCGTTCATCGAAGTCACAACCGTTTTCAGAATACACAAACTCATAAAATTTGGCAAATAACCATGAAAAAGCAACAAAACTTGAAAATGCTTATTTCGTGATTTCCAGTCGATTTTAGACACTTTTAGGTAGTTTTCATTTTTGCAAAACCACTATTCGTTTTGAAGTCTAGATGGTTAATATAAGCTAGATGGGTGTTGAAAACATTATATTTATCAAAGCGTTCATCGAAGTCACAACCGTTTTCAGAAAACACAAACTCACAAAATTTGGCAAATAACCATGAAAAAGCAACAAAACTTGAAAATGCTTATTTCGTGATTTCCAGTCGATTTTAGACACTTTTAGGTAGTTTTCATTTTTGCAAAACCACTATTCGTTTTGAAGTCTAGATGGTTAATATAACCTAGATGGGTGTTGAAAACATTATATTTATCAAAGCGTTCATCGAAGTCACAACCGTTTTCAGAATACACAAACTCACAAAATTTGGCAAATAACCATGAAAAAGCAACAAAACTTGAAAATGCTTATTTCGTGATTTCCAGTCGATTTTAGACACTTTTAGGTAGTTTTCATTTTTGCAAAACCACTATTCGTTTTAAAGTCTAGATGGTTAACATAAGCTAGATGGGTGTTGAAAACATTATATTTATCAAAGCGTTCATCGAAGTCATAACCGTTTTCAGAATACATAAACTCACAAAATTTGGCAAATAACCATGAAAAAGCAACAAAACTTGAAAATGCTTATTTCGTGATTTCCAGTCGATTTCAAACACTTTGAGGTAGTTTTCATTTTTGCAAAACCACTATTCGTTTTGAAGTCTAGATGGTTAATATAAGCTAGATGGGTGTTGAAAACATTATATTTATCAAAGCGTTCATCGAAGTCACAACCGTTTTCAGAATACACAAACTCACAAAATTTGGCAAATAACCATGAAAAAGCAACAAAACTTGAAAATGCTTATTTCGTGATTTCCAGTCGATTTTAGACACTTTTAGGTAGTTTTCATTTTTGCAAAACCACTATTCGTTTTGAAGTCTAGATGGTTAATATAAGCTAGATGGGTGTTGAAAACATTATATTTATCAAAGCGTTCATCGAAGTCACAACCGTTTTCAGAATACACAAACTCACAAAATTAGGCAAATAACCATGAAAAAGCAACAAAACTTGAAAATGCTTATTTCGTGATTTCCAGTCGATTTTAGACACTTTTAGGTAGTTTTCATTTTTGCAAAACCACTATTCGTTTTGAAGTCTAGATGGTTAATATAAGCTAGATGGGGGTTGAAAACATTATATTTATCGAAGAGTTCATCGAAGTCACAACCGTTTTCAGAAAACACAAACTCACAAAATTTGGCAAATAACCATGAAAAAGCAAGAAAACTTGAAAATGCTTATTTCGTGATTTCCAGTCGATTTTAGACACTTTTAGGTAGTTTTCATTTTTGCAAAACCACTATTCGTTTTGAAGTCTAGATGGTTAATATAAGCTAGATGGGTGTTGAAAACATTATATTTATCAAAGCGTTCATCGAAGTCACAACCGTTTTCAGAATACACAAACTCACAAAATTTGGCAAATAACCATGAAAAAGCAACAAAACTTGAAAATGCTTATTTCGTGATTTCCAGTCGATTTTAGACACTTTTAGGTAGTTTTCATTTTTGCAAAACCACTATTCGTTTTGAAGTCTAGATGGTTAATATAAGCTAGATGGGTGTTGAAAACATTATATTTATCAAAGCGTTCATCGAAGTCACAACCGTTTTCAGAATACACAAACTCATAAAATTTGGCAAATAACCATGAAAAAGCAACAAAACTTGAAAATGCTTATTTCGTGATTTCCAGTCGATTTTAGACACTTTAAGGTAGTTTTCATTTTTGCAAAACCACTATTCGTTTTGAAGTCTAGATGGTTAATATAAGCTAGATGGGTGTTGAAAACATTATATTTATCAAAGCGTTCATCGAAGTCACAACCGTTTTCAGAATACACAAACTCACAAAATTTGGCAAATAACCATGAAAAAGCAACAAAACTTGAAAATGCTTATTTCGTGATTTCCAGTCGATTTTAGACACTTTTAGGTAGTTTTCATTTTTGCAAAACCACTATTCGTTTTGAAGTCTAGATGGTTAATATAAGCTAGATGGGGGTTGAAAACATTATATTTATCGAAGAGTTCATCGAAGTCACAACCGTTTTCAGAAAACACAAACTCACAAAATTTGGCAAATAACCATGAAAAAGCAACAAAACTTGAAAATGCTTATTTCGTGATTTCCAGTCGATTTTAGACACTTTTAGGTAGTTTTCATTTTTGCAAAACCACTATTCGTTTTGAAGTCTAGATGGTTAATATAAGCTAGATGGGTGTTGAAAACATTATATTTATCAAAGCGTTCATCGAAGTCACAACCGTTTTCAGAATACACAAACACACAAAATTTGGCAAATAACCATGAAAAAGCAACAAAACTTGAAAATGCTTATTTCGTGATTTCCAGTCGATTTTAGACACTTTTAGGTAGTTTTCATTTTTGCAAAACCACTATTCGTTTTGAAGTCTAGATGGTTAATATAAGCTAGATGGGTGTTGAAAACATTATATTTATCAAAGCGTTCATCGAAGTCACAACCGTTTTCAGAATACACAAACTCATAAAATTTGGCAAATAACCATGAAAAAGCAACAAAACTTGAAAATGCTTATTTCGTGATTTGCAGTCGATTTTAGACACTTTTAGGTAGTTTTCATTTTTGCAAAACCACTATTCGTTTTGAAGTCTAGATGGTTAATATAAGCTAGATGGGTGTTGAAAACATTATATTTATCAAAGCGTTCATCGAAGTCACAACCGTTTTCAGAATACACAAACTCACAAAATTAGGCAAATAACCATGAAAAAGCAACAAAACTTGAAAATGCTTATTTCGTGATTTCCAGTCGATTTTAGACACTTTTAGGTAGTTTTCATTTTTGCAAAACCACTATTCGTTTTGAAGTCTAGATGGTTAAGCTAGATGGGTGTTGAAAACATTATATTTATCAAAGCGTTCATCGAAGTCACAACCGTTTTCAGAATACACAAACTCACAAAATTTGGCAAATGACCATGAAAAAGCAACAAAACTTGAAAATGCTTATTTCGTGATTTCCAGTCGATTTTAGACACTTTTAGGTAGTTTTCATTTTTGCAAAACAACTATTCGTTTTGAAGTCTAGATGGTTAATATAAGCTAGATGGGTGTTGAAAACATTATATTTATCAAAGCGTTCATCGAAGTCACAACCGTTTTCAGAATACACAAACTCACAAAATTAGGCAAATAACCATGAAAAAGCAACAAAACTTGAAAATGCTTATTTCGTGATTTCCAGTCGATTTTAGACACTTTTAGGTAGTTTTCATTTTTGCAAAACCACTATTCGTTTTGAAGTCTAGATGGTTAATATAAGCTAGATGGGGGTTGAAAACATTATATTTATCGAAGAGTTCATCGAAGTCACAACCGTTTTCAGAAAACACAAACTCACAAAATTTGGCAAATAACCATGAAAAAGCAAGAAAACTTGAAAATGCTTATTTCGTGATTTCCAGTCGATTTTAGACACTTTTAGGTAGTTTTCATTTTTGCAAAACCACTATTCGTTTTGAAGTCTAGATGGTTAATATAAGCTAGATGGGGGTTGAAAACATTATATTTATCGAAGAGTTCATCGAAGTCACAACCGTTTTCAGAAAACACAAACTCACAAAATTTGGCAAATAACCATGAAACAGCAAGAAAACTTGAAAATGATTATTTCGTGATTTCCAGTCGATTTTAGACACTTTTAGGTAGTTTTCATTTTTGCAAAACCACTATTCGTTTTGAAGTCTAGATGGTTAATATAAGCTAGATGGGTGTTGAAAACATTATATTTATCAAAGCGTTCATCGAAGTCACAACCGTTTTCAGAATACACAAACTCATAAAATTTGGCAAATAACCATGAAAAAGCAACAAAACTTGAAAATGCTTATTTCGTGATTTCCAGTCGATTTTAGACACTTTTAGGTAGTTTTCATTTTTGCAAAACCACTATTCGTTTTGAAGTCTAGATGGTTAATATAAGCTAGATGGGTGTTGAAAACATTATATTTATCAAAGCGTTCATCGAAGTCACAACCGTTTTCAGAAAACACAAACTCACAAAATTTGGCAAATAACCATGAAAAAGCAACAAAACTTGAAAATGCTTATTTCGTGATTTCCAGTCGATTTTAGACACTTTTAGGTAGTTTTCATTTTTGCAAAACCACTATTCGTTTTGAAGTCTAGATGGTTAATATAAGCTAGATGGGTGTTGAAAACATTATATTTATCAAAGCGTTCATCGAAGTCACAACCATTTTCAGAATACACAAACTCATAAAATTTGGCAAATAACCATGAAAAAGCAACAAAACTTGAAAATGCTTATTTCGTGATTTCCAGTCGATTTTAGACACTTTTAGGTAGTTTTCATTTTTGCAAAACCACTATTCGTTTTGAAGTCTAGATGGTTAATATAAGCTAGATGGGTGTTGAAAACATTATATTTATCAAAGCGTTCATCGAAGTCACAACCGTTTTCAGAAAACACAAACTCACAAAATTTGGCAAATAACCATGAAAAAGCAACAAAACTTGAAAATGCTTATTTCGTGATTTCCAGTCGATTTTAGACACTTTTAGGTAGTTTTCATTTTTGCAAAACCACTATTCGTTTTGAAGTCTAGATGGTTAATATAACCTAGATGGGTGTTGAAAACATTATATTTATCAAAGCGTTCATCGAAGTCACAACCGTTTTCAGAATACACAAACTCACAAAATTTGGCAAATAACCATGAAAAAGCAACAAAACTTGAAAATGCTTATTTCGTGATTTCCAGTCGATTTTAGACACTTTTAGGTAGTTTTCATTTTTGCAAAACCACTATTCGTTTGAAAGTCTAGATGGTTAACATAAGCTAGATGGGTGTTGAAAACATTATATTTATCAAAGCGTTCATCGAAGTCATAACCGTTTTCAGAATACACAAACTCACAAAATTTGGCAAATAACCATGAAAAAGCAACAAAACTTGAAAATGCTTATTTCGTGATTTCCAGTCGATTTCAAACACTTTGAGGTAGTTTTCATTTTTGCAAAACCACTATTCGTTTTGAAGTCTAGATGGTTAATATAAGCTAGATGGGTGTTGAAAACATTATATTTATCAAAGCGTTCATCGAAGTCACAACCGTTTTCAGAATACACAAACTCACAAAATTTGGCAAATAACCATGAAAAAGCAACAAAACTTGAAAATGCTTATTTCGTGATTTCCAGTCGATTTTAGACACTTTTAGGTAGTTTTCATTTTTGCAAAACCACTATTCGTTTTGAAGTCTAGATGGTTAATATAAGCTAGATGGGTGTTGAAAACATTATATTTATCAAAGCGTTCATCGAAGTCACAACCGTTTTCAGAATACACAAACTCACAAAATTAGGCAAATAACCATGAAAAAGCAACAAAACTTGAAAATGCTTATTTCGTGATTTCCAGTCGATTTTAGACACTTTTAGGTAGTTTTCATTTTTGCAAAACCACTATTCGTTTTGAAGTCTAGATGGTTAATATAAGCTAGATGGGGGTTGAAAACATTATATTTATCGAAGAGTTCATCGAAGTCACAACCGTTTTCAGAAAACACAAACTCACAAAATTTGGCAAATAACCATGAAAAAGCAAGAAAACTTGAAAATGCTTATTTCGTGATTTCCAGTCGATTTTAGACACTTTTAGGTAGTTTTCATTTTTGCAAAACCACTATTCGTTTTGAAGTCTAGATGGTTAATATAAGCTAGATGGGTGTTGAAAACATTATATTTATCAAAGCGTTCATCGAAGTCACAACCGTTTTCAGAATACACAAACTCACAAAATTTGGCAAATAACCATGAAAAAGCAACAAAACTTGAAAATGCTTATTTCGTGATTTCCAGTCGATTTTAGACACTTTTAGGTAGTTTTCATTTTTGCAAAACCACTATTCGTTTTGAAGTCTAGATGGTTAATATAAGCTAGATGGGTGTTGAAAACATTATATTTATCAAAGCGTTCATCGAAGTCACAACCGTTTTCAGAATACACAAACTCATAAAATTTGGCAAATAACCATGAAAAAGCAACAAAACTTGAAAATGCTTATTTCGTGATTTCCAGTCGATTTTAGACACTTTTAGGTAGTTTTGATTTTTGCAAAACCACTATTCGTTTTGAAGTCTAGATGGTTAATATAAGCTAGATGGGGGTTGAAAACATTATATTTATCGAAGAGTTCATCGAAGTCACAACCGTTTTCAGAAAACACAAACTCACAAAATTTGGCAAATAACCATGAAAAAGCAACAAAACTTGAAAATGCTTATTTCGTGATTTCCAGTCGATTTTAGACACTTTTAGGTAGTTTTCATTTTTGCAAAACCACTATTCGTTTTGAAGTCTAGATGGTTAATATAAGCTAGATGGGTGTTGAAAACATTATATTTATCAAAGCGTTCATCGAAGTCACAACCGTTTTCAGAATACACAAACTCACAAAATTTGGCAAATAACCATGAAAAAGCAACAAAACTTGAAAATGCTTATTTCGTGATTTCCAGTCGATTTTAGACACTTTTAGGTAGTTTTCATTTTTGCAAAACCACTATTCGTTTTGAAGTCTAGATGGTTAATATAAGCTAGATGGGTGTTGAAAACATTATATTTATCAAAGCGTTCATCGAAGTCACAACCGTTTTCAGAATACACAAACTCATAAAATTTGGCAAATAACCATGAAAAAGCAACAAAACTTGAAAATGCTTATTTCGTGATTTCCAGTCGATTTTAGACACTTTTAGGTAGTTTTCATTTTTGCAAAACCACTATTCGTTTTGAAGTCTAGATGGTTAATATAAGCTAGATGGGTGTTGAAAACATTATATTTATCAAAGCGTTCATCGAAGTCACAACCGTTTTCAGAATACACAAACTCACAAAATTAGGCAAATAACCATGAAAAAGCAACAAAACTTGAAAATGCTTATTTCGTGATTTCCAGTCGATTTTAGACACTTTTAGGTAGTTTTCATTTTTGCAAAACCACTATTCGTTTTGAAGTCTAGATGGTTAAGCTAGATGGGTGTTGAAAACATTATATTTATCAAAGCGTTCATCGAAGTCACAACCGTTTTCAGAATACACAAACTCACAAAATTTGGCAAATAACCATGTAAAAGCAACAAAACTTGAAAATGCTTATTTCGTGATTTCTAGTCGATTTTAGACACTTTTAGGTAGTTTTCATTTTTGCAAAACCACTATTCGTTTTGAAGTCTAGATGGTTAATATAAGCAAGATGGGGGTTGAAAACATTATATTTATCGAAGAGTTCATCGAAGTCACAACCGTTTCCAGAAAACACAAACTCACAAAATTTGGCAAATAACCATGTAAAAGCAACAAAACTTGAAAATGCTTATTTCGTGATTTCTAGTCGATTTTAGACACTTTTAGGTAGTTTTCATTTTTGCAAAACCACTATTCGTTTTGAAGTGTAGATGGTTAATATAAGCAAGATGGGGGTTGAAAACATTATATTTATCAAAGCGTTCATCGAAGTCACAACCGTTTTCAGAATACACAAACTCACAAAATTTGGCAAATAACCATGAAAAAGCAACAAAACTTGAAAATGCTTATTTCGTGATTTCCAGTCGATTTTAGACACTTTTAGGTAGTTTTCATTTTTGCAAAACCACTATTCGTTTTGAAGTGTAGATGGTTAATATAAGCAAGATGGGGGTTGAAAACATTATATTTATCAAAGCGTTCATCGATTAACCATCTGGTTAATATAAGCTAGATGGGTGTTGAAAACATTATATTTATCAAAGCGTTCATCGAAGTCACAACCGTTTTCAGAATACACAAACTCACAAAATTTGGCAAATAACCATGAAAAAGCAACAAAACTTGAAAATGCTTATTTCGTGATTTCTAGTCGATTTTAGACACTTTTAGGTAGTTTACATTTTTGCAAAACCACTATTCGTTTTGAAGTGTAGATGGTTAATATAAGCAAGATGGGGGTTGAAAACATTATATTTATCAAAGCGTTCATCGAAGTCACAACCGTTTTCAGAATACACAAACTCACAAAATTTGGCAAATAACCATGAAAAAGCAACAAAACTTGAAAATGCTTATTTCGTGATTTCCAGTCGATTTTAGACACTTTTAGGTAGTTTTCATTTTTGCAAAACCACTATTCGTTTTGAAGTCTAGATGGTTAATATAAGCTAGATGGGTGTTGAAAACATTATATTTATCAAAGCGTTCATCGAAGTCACAACCGTTTTCAGAATACACAAACTCACAAAATTTGGCAAATAACCATGAAAAAGCAACAAAACTTGAAAATGCTTATTTCGTGATTTCTAGTCGATTTTAGACACTTTTAGGTAGTTTTCATTTTTGCAAAACCACTATTCGTTTTGAAGTCTAGATGGTTAATATAAGCAAGATGGGTGTTGAAAACATTATATTTATCAAAGCGTTCATCGAAGTCATAACCGTTTTCAGAATACACAAACTCACAAAATTTGGCAAATAACCATGAAAAAGCAACAAAACTTGAAAATGCTTATTTCGTGATTTCCAGTCGATTTTAGACACTTTTAGGTAGTTTTCATTTTCGCAAAACCACTATTCGTTTTGAAGTCTAGATGGTTAATATAAGCTAGATGGGTGTTGAAAACATTATATTTATCAAAGCGTTCATCGAAGTCACAACCGTTTTCAGAATACACAAACTCACAAAATTAGGCAAATAACCATGAAAAAGCAACAAAACTTGAAAATGCTTATTTCGTGATTTCCAGTCGATTTCAAACACTTTTAGGTAGTTTTCATTTTTGCAAAACCACTATTCGTTTTGAAGTCTAGATGGTTAATATAAGCTAGATGGGGGTTGAAAACATTATATTTATCGAAGAGTTCATCGAAGTCACAACCGTTTTCAGAAAACACAAACTCACAAAATTTGGCAAATAACCATGAAAAGGCAACAAAACTTGAAAATGCTTATTTCGTGATTTCCAGTCGATTTTAGACACTTTTAGGTAGTTTTCATTTTTGCAAAACCACTATTCGTTTTGAAGTCTAGATGGTTAATATAAGCTAGATGGGTGTTGAAAACATTATATTTATCAAAGCGTTCTTCGAAGTCACAACCGTTTTCAGAATACACAAACTCACAAAATTTGGCAAATAACCATGAAAAAGCAACAAAACTTGAAAATGCTTATTTCGTGATTTCCAGTCGATTTTAGACACTTTTAGGTAGTTTTCATTTTTGCAAAACCACTATTCGTTTTGAAGTCTAGATGGTTAATATAAGCTAGATGGGTGTTGAAAACATTATATTTATCAAAGCGTTCATCGAAGTCACAACCGTTTTCAGAATACACAAACTCACAAAATTTGGCAAATAACCATGAAAAAGCAACAAAACTTGAAAATGCTTATTTCGTGATTTCCAGTCGATTTTAGACACTTTTAGGTAGTTTTCATTTTTGCAAAACCACTATTCGTTTTGAAGTCTAGATGGTTAATATAAGCTAGATGGGTGTTGAAAACATTATATTTATCAAAGCGTTCATCGAAGTCATAACCGTTTTCAGAATACACAAACTCACAAAATTTGGCAAATAACCATGAAAAAGCAACAAAACTTGAAAATGCTTATTTCGTGATTTCCAGTCGATTTTAGACACTTTTAGGTAGTTTTCATTTTTGCAAAACCACTATTCGTTTTGAAGTCTAGATGGTTAATATAAGCTAGATGGTTGTTGCGAACATTATATTTATCAAAGCGTTCATCGAAGTCACAACCGTTTTCAGAATACACAAACTCACAAAATTTGGCAAATAACCATGAAAAAGCAACAAAACTTGAAAATGCTTATTTCGTGATTTCCAGTCGATTTTAGACACTTTTAGGTAGTTTTCATTTTTGCAAAACCACTATTCGTTTTGAAGTCTAGATGGTTAATATAAGGTAGATGGGTGTTGAAAACATTATATTTATCAAAGCCTTCATCGAAGTCACAACCGTTTTCAGAATACACAAACTCACAAAATTTGGCAAATAACCACGAAAAAGCAACAAAAATTGAAAATGCTTATTTCGTGATTTCCAGTCGATTTTAGACACTTTTAGGTAGTTTTCATTTTTGGAAAAACCACTATTCGTTTTGAAGTCTAGATGGTTAATATAAGCTAGATGGGTGTTGAAAACATTATATTTATCAAAGCGTTCATCGAAGTCACTACCGTTTTCAGAATACACAGACTCACAAAATTTGGCAAATAACCATGAAGAAGCAACAAAATTTGAAAATGCTTATTTCGTGATTTGCAGTCGAATTTAGACACTTTTAGGTAGTTTTCATTTTTGCAAAACCACAATTCGTTTTGAAGTCTAGACGATTAATATAAGCTAGATGGGCGTTGAAAACATTATATTTATCAAAGCGTTCATCGAAGTCACAACCGTTTTGAGAATACACAAACTCACAAAATTTGGAACATAACCATGAAAAAGCAACAAAACTTGAAAATGCTTATTTCGTGATTTCCAGTCGATTTTAGACACTTTTTGGTAGTTTTCATTTTTGCAAAGCCACTATTCGTTTTGAAGTCTAGATGGTTAATATAAGCTAGATGGTTGTTGCGAACATTATATTTATCAAAGCGTTCATCGAAGTCACAACCGTTTTCAGAATACACAAACTCACAAAATTTGGCAAATGACCATCAAAAAACAACAAAACTTGAAAATGCTTATTTCGTGATTTCCAGTCGATTTTAGACACTTTTAGGTAGTTTTCATTTTTGCAAAACCACTATTCGTTTTGAAGTCTAGATGGTTAATATAAGCTAGATGGGTGTTGAAAACATTATATTTATCAAAGCGTTCATCGAAGTCACAACCGTTTTCAGAATACACAAACTCACAAAATTAGGCAAATAACCATGAAAAAGCAACAAAACTTGAAAATGCTTATTTCGTGATTTCCAGTCGATTTCAAACACTTTTAGGTAGTTTTCATTTTTGCAAAACCACTATTCGTTTTGAAGTCTAGATGGTTAATATAAGCTAGATGGGGGTTGAAAACATTATATTTATCGAAGAGTTCATCGAAGTCACAACCGTTTTCAGAAAACACAAACTCACAAAATTTGGCAAATAACCATGAAAAGGCAACAAAACTTGAAAATGCTTATTTCGTGATTTCCAGTCGATTTTAGACACTTTTAGGTAGTTTTCATTTTTGCAAAACCACTATTCGTTTTGAAGTCTAGATGGTTAATATAAGCTAGATGGGTGTTGAAAACATTATATTTATCAAAGCGTTCATCGAAGTCACAACCGTTTTCAGAATACACAAACTCACAAAATTAGGCAAATAACCATGAAAAAGCAACAAAACTTGAAAATGCTTATTTCGTGATTTCCAGTCGATTTTAGACACTTTTAGGTAGTTTTCATTTTTGCAAAACCACTATTCGTTTTGAAGTCTAGATGGTTAAGCTAGATGGGTGTTGAAAACATTATATTTATCAAAGCGTTCATCGAAGTCACAACCGTTTTCAGAATACACAAACTCACAAAATTTGGCAAATAACCATGTAAAAGCAACAAAACTTGAAAATGCTTATTTCGTGATTTCTAGTCGATTTTAGACACTTTTAGGTAGTTTTCATTTTTGCAAAACCACTATTCGTTTTGAAGTCTAGATGGTTAATATAAGCAAGATGGGGGTTGAAAACATTATATTTATCGAAGAGTTCATCGAAGTCACAACCGTTTCCAGAAAACACAAACTCACAAAATTTGGCAAATAACCATGTAAAAGCAACAAAACTTGAAAATGCTTATTTCGTGATTTCTAGTCGATTTTAGACACTTTTAGGTAGTTTTCATTTTTGCAAAACCACTATTCGTTTTGAAGTGTAGATGGTTAATATAAGCAAGATGGGGGTTGAAAACATTATATTTATCAAAGCGTTCATCGAAGTCACAACCGTTTTCAGAATACACAAACTCACAAAATTTGGCAAATAACCATGAAAAAGCAACAAAACTTGAAAATGCTTATTTCGTGATTTCCAGTCGATTTTAGACACTTTTAGGTAGTTTTCATTTTTGCAAAACCACTATTCGTTTTGAAGTGTAGATGGTTAATATAAGCAAGATGGGGGTTGAAAACATTATATTTATCAAAGCGTTCATCGATTAACCATCTGGTTAATATAAGCTAGATGGGTGTTGAAAACATTATATTTATCAAAGCGTTCATCGAAGTCACAACCGTTTTCAGAATACACAAACTCACAAAATTTGGCAAATAACCATGAAAAAGCAACAAAACTTGAAAATGCTTATTTCGTGATTTCTAGTCGATTTTAGACACTTTTAGGTAGTTTTCATTTTTGCAAAACCACTATTCGTTTTGAAGTCTAGATGGTTAATATAAGCAAGATGGGGGTTGAAAACATTATATTTATCAAAGCGTTCATCGAAGTCATAACCGTTTTCAGAATACACAAACTCACAAAATTTGGCAAATAACCATGAAAAAGCAACAAAACTTGAAAATGCTTATTTCGTGATTTCCAGTCGATTTTAGACACTTTTAGGTAGTTTTCATTTTCGCAAAACCACTATTCGTTTTGAAGTCTAGATGGTTAATATAAGCTAGATGGGTGTTGAAAACATTATATTTATCAAAGCGTTCATCGAAGTCACAACCGTTTTCAGAATACACAAACTCACAAAATTTGGCAAATAACCATGAAAAAGCAACAAAACTTGAAAATGCTTATTTCGTGATTTCCAGTCGATTTTAGACACTTTTAGGTAGTTTTCATTTTTGCAAAACCACTATTCGTTTTGAAGTCTAGATGGTTAATATAAGCTAGATGGGTGTTGAAAACATTATATTTATCAAAGCGTTCATCGAAGTCACAACCGTTTTCAGAATACACAAACTCATAAAATTTGGCAAATAACCATGAAAAAGCAACAAAACTTGAAAATGCTTATTTCGTGATTTCCAGTCGATTTTAGACACTTTTAGGTAGTTTTCATTTTTGCAAAACCACTATTCGTTTTGAAGTCTAGATGGTTAATATAAGCTAGATGGGTGTTGAAAACATTATATTTATCAAAGCGTTCATCGAAGTCACAACCGTTTTCAGAATACACAAACTCACAAAATTAGGCAAATAACCATGAAAAAGCAACAAAACTTGAAAATGCTTATTTCGTGATTTCCAGTCGATTTTAGACACTTTTAGGTAGTTTTCATTTTTGCAAAACCACTATTCGTTTTGAAGTCTAGATGGTTAAGCTAGATGGGTGTTGAAAACATTATATTTATCAAAGCGTTCATCGAAGTCACAACCGTTTTCAGAATACACAAACTCACAAAATTTGGCAAATAACCATGTAAAAGCAACAAAACTTGAAAATGCTTATTTCGTGATTTCTAGTCGATTTTAGACACTTTTAGGTAGTTTTCATTTTTGCAAAACCACTATTCGTTTTGAAGTCTAGATGGTTAATATAAGCAAGATGGGGGTTGAAAACATTATATTTATCGAAGAGTTCATCGAAGTCACAACCGTTTCCAGAAAACACAAACTCACAAAATTTGGCAAATAACCATGTAAAAGCAACAAAACTTGAAAATGCTTATTTCGTGATTTCTAGTCGATTTTAGACACTTTTAGGTAGTTTTCATTTTTGCAAAACCACTATTCGTTTTGAAGTGTAGATGGTTAATATAAGCAAGATGGGGGTTGAAAACATTATATTTATCAAAGCGTTCATCGAAGTCACAACCGTTTTCAGAATACACAAACTCACAAAATTTGGCAAATAACCATGAAAAAGCAACAAAACTTGAAAATGCTTATTTCGTGATTTCCAGTCGATTTTAGACACTTTTAGGTAGTTTTCATTTTTGCAAAACCACTATTCGTTTTGAAGTGTAGATGGTTAATATAAGCAAGATGGGGGTTGAAAACATTATATTTATCAAAGCGTTCATCGATTAACCATCTGGTTAATATAAGCTAGATGGGTGTTGAAAACATTATATTTATCAAAGCGTTCATCGAAGTCACAACCGTTTTCAGAATACACAAACTCACAAAATTTGGCAAATAACCATGAAAAAGCAACAAAACTTGAAAATGCTTATTTCGTGATTTCTAGTCGATTTTAGACACTTTTAGGTAGTTTACATTTTTGCAAAACCACTATTCGTTTTGAAGTGTAGATGGTTAATATAAGCAAGATGGGGGTTGAAAACATTATATTTATCAAAGCGTTCATCGAAGTCACAACCGTTTTCAGAATACACAAACTCACAAAATTTGGCAAATAACCATGAAAAAGCAACAAAACTTGAAAATGCTTATTTCGTGATTTCCAGTCGATTTTAGACACTTTTAGGTAGTTTTCATTTTTGCAAAACCACTATTCGTTTTGAAGTCTAGATGGTTAATATAAGCTAGATGGGTGTTGAAAACATTATATTTATCAAAGCGTTCATCGAAGTCACAACCGTTTTCAGAATACACAAACTCACAAAATTTGGCAAATAACCATGAAAAAGCAACAAAACTTGAAAATGCTTATTTCGTGATTTCTAGTCGATTTTAGACACTTTTAGGTAGTTTTCATTTTTGCAAAACCACTATTCGTTTTGAAGTCTAGATGGTTAATATAAGCAAGATGGGTGTTGAAAACATTATATTTATCAAAGCGTTCATCGAAGTCATAACCGTTTTCAGAATACACAAACTCACAAAATTTGGCAAATAACCATGAAAAAGCAACAAAACTTGAAAATGCTTATTTCGTGATTTCCAGTCGATTTTAGACACTTTTAGGTAGTTTTCATTTTCGCAAAACCACTATTCGTTTTGAAGTCTAGATGGTTAATATAAGCTAGATGGGTGTTGAAAACATTATATTTATCAAAGCGTTCATCGAAGTCACAACCGTTTTCAGAATACACAAACTCACAAAATTAGGCAAATAACCATGAAAAAGCAACAAAACTTGAAAATGCTTATTTCGTGATTTCCAGTCGATTTCAAACACTTTTAGGTAGTTTTCATTTTTGCAAAACCACTATTCGTTTTGAAGTCTAGATGGTTAATATAAGCTAGATGGGGGTTGAAAACATTATATTTATCGAAGAGTTCATCGAAGTCACAACCGTTTTCAGAAAACACAAACTCACAAAATTTGGCAAATAACCATGAAAAGGCAACAAAACTTGAAAATGCTTATTTCGTGATTTCCAGTCGATTTTAGACACTTTTAGGTAGTTTTCATTTTTGCAAAACCACTATTCGTTTTGAAGTCTAGATGGTTAATATAAGCTAGATGGGTGTTGAAAACATTATATTTATCAAAGCGTTCTTCGAAGTCACAACCGTTTTCAGAATACACAAACTCACAAAATTTGGCAAATAACCATGAAAAAGCAACAAAACTTGAAAATGCTTATTTCGTGATTTCCAGTCGATTTTAGACACTTTTAGGTAGTTTTCATTTTTGCAAAACCACTATTCGTTTTGAAGTCTAGATGGTTAATATAAGCTAGATGGGTGTTGAAAACATTATATTTATCAAAGCGTTCATCGAAGTCACAACCGTTTTCAGAATACACAAACTCACAAAATTTGGCAAATAACCATGAAAAAGCAACAAAACTTGAAAATGCTTATTTCGTGATTTCCAGTCGATTTTAGACACTTTTAGGTAGTTTTCATTTTTGCAAAACCACTATTCGTTTTGAAGTCTAGATGGTTAATATAAGCTAGATGGGTGTTGAAAACATTATATTTATCAAAGCGTTCATCGAAGTCATAACCGTTTTCAGAATACACAAACTCACAAAATTTGGCAAATAACCATGAAAAAGCAACAAAACTTGAAAATGCTTATTTCGTGATTTCCAGTCGATTTTAGACACTTTTAGGTAGTTTTCATTTTTGCAAAACCACTATTCGTTTTGAAGTCTAGATGGTTAATATAAGCTAGATGGTTGTTGCGAACATTATATTTATCAAAGCGTTCATCGAAGTCACAACCGTTTTCAGAATACACAAACTCACAAAATTTGGCAAATAACCATGAAAAAGCAACAAAACTTGAAAATGCTTATTTCGTGATTTCCAGTCGATTTTAGACACTTTTAGGTAGTTTTCATTTTTGCAAAACCACTATTCGTTTTGAAGTCTAGATGGTTAATATAAGGTAGATGGGTGTTGAAAACATTATATTTATCAAAGCCTTCATCGAAGTCACAACCGTTTTCAGAATACACAAACTCACAAAATTTGGCAAATAACCACGAAAAAGCAACAAAAATTGAAAATGCTTATTTCGTGATTTCCAGTCGATTTTAGACACTTTTAGGTAGTTTTCATTTTTGGAAAAACCACTATTCGTTTTGAAGTCTAGATGGTTAATATAAGCTAGATGGGTGTTGAAAACATTATATTTATCAAAGCGTTCATCGAAGTCACTACCGTTTTCAGAATACACAGACTCACAAAATTTGGCAAATAACCATGAAGAAGCAACAAAATTTGAAAATGCTTATTTCGTGATTTGCAGTCGAATTTAGACACTTTTAGGTAGTTTTCATTTTTGCAAAACCACAATTCGTTTTGAAGTCTAGACGATTAATATAAGCTAGATGGGCGTTGAAAACATTATATTTATCAAAGCGTTCATCGAAGTCACAACCGTTTTGAGAATACACAAACTCACAAAATTTGGAACATAACCATGAAAAAGCAACAAAACTTGAAAATGCTTATTTCGTGATTTCCAGTCGATTTTAGACACTTTTTGGTAGTTTTCATTTTTGCAAAGCCACTATTCGTTTTGAAGTCTAGATGGTTAATATAAGCTAGATGGTTGTTGCGAACATTATATTTATCAAAGCGTTCATCGAAGTCACAACCGTTTTCAGAATACACAAACTCACAAAATTTGGCAAATGACCATCAAAAAACAACAAAACTTGAAAATGCTTATTTCGTGATTTCCAGTCGATTTTAGACACTTTTAGGTAGTTTTCATTTTTGCAAAACCACTATTCGTTTTGAAGTCTAGATGGTTAATATAAGCTAGATGGGTGTTGAAAACATTATATTTATCAAAGCGTTCATCGAAGTCACAACCGTTTTCAGAATACACAAACTCACAAAATTAGGCAAATAACCATGAAAAAGCAACAAAACTTGAAAATGCTTATTTCGTGATTTCCAGTCGATTTCAAACACTTTTAGGTAGTTTTCATTTTTGCAAAACCACTATTCGTTTTGAAGTCTAGATGGTTAATATAAGCTAGATGGGGGTTGAAAACATTATATTTATCGAAGAGTTCATCGAAGTCACAACCGTTTTCAGAAAACACAAACTCACAAAATTTGGCAAATAACCATGAAAAGGCAACAAAACTTGAAAATGCTTATTTCGTGATTTCCAGTCGATTTTAGACACTTTTAGGTAGTTTTCATTTTTGCAAAACCACTATTCGTTTTGAAGTCTAGATGGTTAATATAAGCTAGATGGGTGTTGAAAACATTATATTTATCAAAGCGTTCATCGAAGTCACAACCGTTTTCAGAATACACAAACTCACAAAATTAGGCAAATAACCATGAAAAAGCAACAAAACTTGAAAATGCTTATTTCGTGATTTCCAGTCGATTTTAGACACTTTTAGGTAGTTTTCATTTTTGCAAAACCACTATTCGTTTTGAAGTCTAGATGGTTAAGCTAGATGGGTGTTGAAAACATTATATTTATCAAAGCGTTCATCGAAGTCACAACCGTTTTCAGAATACACAAACTCACAAAATTTGGCAAATAACCATGTAAAAGCAACAAAACTTGAAAATGCTTATTTCGTGATTTCTAGTCGATTTTAGACACTTTTAGGTAGTTTTCATTTTTGCAAAACCACTATTCGTTTTGAAGTCTAGATGGTTAATATAAGCAAGATGGGGGTTGAAAACATTATATTTATCGAAGAGTTCATCGAAGTCACAACCGTTTCCAGAAAACACAAACTCACAAAATTTGGCAAATAACCATGTAAAAGCAACAAAACTTGAAAATGCTTATTTCGTGATTTCTAGTCGATTTTAGACACTTTTAGGTAGTTTTCATTTTTGCAAAACCACTATTCGTTTTGAAGTGTAGATGGTTAATATAAGCAAGATGGGGGTTGAAAACATTATATTTATCAAAGCGTTCATCGAAGTCACAACCGTTTTCAGAATACACAAACTCACAAAATTTGGCAAATAACCATGAAAAAGCAACAAAACTTGAAAATGCTTATTTCGTGATTTCCAGTCGATTTTAGACACTTTTAGGTAGTTTTCATTTTTGCAAAACCACTATTCGTTTTGAAGTGTAGATGGTTAATATAAGCAAGATGGGGGTTGAAAACATTATATTTATCAAAGCGTTCATCGATTAACCATCTGGTTAATATAAGCTAGATGGGTGTTGAAAACATTATATTTATCAAAGCGTTCATCGAAGTCACAACCGTTTTCAGAATACACAAACTCACAAAATTTGGCAAATAACCATGAAAAAGCAACAAAACTTGAAAATGCTTATTTCGTGATTTCTAGTCGATTTTAGACACTTTTAGGTAGTTTTCATTTTTGCAAAACCACTATTCGTTTTGAAGTCTAGATGGTTAATATAAGCAAGATGGGGGTTGAAAACATTATATTTATCAAAGCGTTCATCGAAGTCATAACCGTTTTCAGAATACACAAACTCACAAAATTTGGCAAATAACCATGAAAAAGCAACAAAACTTGAAAATGCTTATTTCGTGATTTCCAGTCGATTTTAGACACTTTTAGGTAGTTTTCATTTTCGCAAAACCACTATTCGTTTTGAAGTCTAGATGGTTAATATAAGCTAGATGGGTGTTGAAAACATTATATTTATCAAAGCGTTCATCGAAGTCACAACCGTTTTCAGAATACACAAACTCACAAAATTAGGCAAATAACCATGAAAAAGCAACAAAACTTGAAAATGCTTATTTCGTGATTTCCAGTCGATTTCAAACACTTTTAGGTAGTTTTCATTTTTGCAAAACCACTATTCGTTTTGAAGTCTAGATGGTTAATATAAGCTAGATGGGGGTTGAAAACATTATATTTATCGAAGAGTTCATCGAAGTCACAACCGTTTTCAGAAAACACAAACTCACAAAATTTGGCAAATAACCATGAAAAGGCAACAAAACTTGAAAATGCTTATTTCGTGATTTCCAGTCGATTTTAGACACTTTTAGGTAGTTTTCATTTTTGCAAAACCACTATTCGTTTTGAAGTCTAGATGGTTAATATAAGCTAGATGGGTGTTGAAAACATTATATTTATCAAAGCGTTCTTCGAAGTCACAACCGTTTTCAGAATACACAAACTCACAAAATTTGGCAAATAACCATGAAAAAGCAACAAAACTTGAAAATGCTTATTTCGTGATTTCCAGTCGATTTTAGACACTTTTAGGTAGTTTTCATTTTTGCAAAACCACTATTCGTTTTGAAGTCTAGATGGTTAATATAAGCTAGATGGGTGTTGAAAACATTATATTTATCAAAGCGTTCATCGAAGTCACAACCGTTTTCAGAATACACAAACTCACAAAATTTGGCAAATAACCATGAAAAAGCAACAAAACTTGAAAATGCTTATTTCGTGATTTCCAGTCGATTTTAGACACTTTTAGGTAGTTTTCATTTTTGCAAAACCACTATTCGTTTTGAAGTCTAGATGGTTAATATAAGCTAGATGGGTGTTGAAAACATTATATTTATCAAAGCGTTCATCGAAGTCATAACCGTTTTCAGAATACACAAACTCACAAAATTTGGCAAATAACCATGAAAAAGCAACAAAACTTGAAAATGCTTATTTCGTGATTTCCAGTCGATTTTAGACACTTTTAGGTAGTTTTCATTTTTGCAAAACCACTATTCGTTTTGAAGTCTAGATGGTTAATATAAGCTAGATGGTTGTTGCGAACATTATATTTATCAAAGCGTTCATCGAAGTCACAACCGTTTTCAGAATACACAAACTCACAAAATTTGGCAAATAACCATGAAAAAGCAACAAAACTTGAAAATGCTTATTTCGTGATTTCCAGTCGATTTTAGACACTTTTAGGTAGTTTTCATTTTTGCAAAACCACTATTCGTTTTGAAGTCTAGATGGTTAATATAAGGTAGATGGGTGTTGAAAACATTATATTTATCAAAGCCTTCATCGAAGTCACAACCGTTTTCAGAATACACAAACTCACAAAATTTGGCAAATAACCACGAAAAAGCAACAAAAATTGAAAATGCTTATTTCGTGATTTCCAGTCGATTTTAGACACTTTTAGGTAGTTTTCATTTTTGGAAAAACCACTATTCGTTTTGAAGTCTAGATGGTTAATATAAGCTAGATGGGTGTTGAAAACATTATATTTATCAAAGCGTTCATCGAAGTCACTACCGTTTTCAGAATACACAGACTCACAAAATTTGGCAAATAACCATGAAAAAGCAACAAAATTTGAAAATGCTTATTTCGTGATTTGCAGTCGAATTTAGACACTTTTAGGTAGTTTTCATTTTTGCAAAACCACAATTCGTTTTGAAGTCTAGACGATTAATATAAGCTAGATGGGCGTTGAAAACATTATATTTATCAAAGCGTTCATCGAAGTCACAACCGTTTTGAGAATACACAAACTCACAAAATTTGGAACATAACCATGAAAAAGCAACAAAACTTGAAAATGCTTATTTCGTGATTTCCAGTCGATTTTAGACACTTTTTGGTAGTTTTCATTTTTGCAAAGCCACTATTCGTTTTGAAGTCTAGATGGTTAATATAAGCTAGATGGTTGTTGCGAACATTATATTTATCAAAGCGTTCATCGAAGTCACAACCGTTTTCAGAATACACAAACTCACAAAATTTGGCAAATGACCATCAAAAAACAACAAAACTTGAAAATGCTTATTTCGTGATTTCCAGTCGATTTTAGACACTTTTAGGTAGTTTTCATTTTTGCAAAACCACTATTCGTTTTGAAGTCTAGATGGTTAATATAAGCTAGATGGGTGTTGAAAACATTATATTTATCAAAGCGTTCATCGAAGTCACAACCGTTTTCAGAATACACAAACTCACAAAATTAGGCAAATAACCATGAAAAAGCAACAAAACTTGAAAATGCTTATTTCGTGATTTCCAGTCGATTTCAAACACTTTTAGGTAGTTTTCATTTTTGCAAAACCACTATTCGTTTTGAAGTCTAGATGGTTAATATAAGCTAGATGGGGGTTGAAAACATTATATTTATCGAAGAGTTCATCGAAGTCACAACCGTTTTCAGAAAACACAAACTCACAAAATTTGGCAAATAACCATGAAAAGGCAACAAAACTTGAAAATGCTTATTTCGTGATTTCCAGTCGATTTTAGACACTTTTAGGTAGTTTTCATTTTTGCAAAACCACTATTCGTTTTGAAGTCTAGATGGTTAATATAAGCTAGATGGGTGTTGAAAACATTATATTTATCAAAGCGTTCTTCGAAGTCACAACCGTTTTCAGAATACACAAACTCACAAAATTTGGCAAATAACCATGAAAAAGCAACAAAACTTGAAAATGCTTATTTCGTGATTTCCAGTCGATTTTAGACACTTTTAGGTAGTTTTCATTTTTGCAAAACCACTATTCGTTTTGAAGTCTAGATGGTTAATATAAGCTAGATGGGTGTTGAAAACATTATATTTATCAAAGCGTTCATCGAAGTCACAACCGTTTTCAGAATACACAAACTCACAAAATTTGGCAAATAACCATGAAAAAGCAACAAAACTTGAAAATGCTTATTTCGTGATTTCCAGTCGATTTTAGACACTTTTAGGTAGTTTTCATTTTTGCAAAACCACTATTCGTTTTGAAGTCTAGATGGTTAATATAAGCTAGATGGGCGTTGAAAACATTATATTTATCAAAGCGTTCATCGAAGTCACAACCGTTTTCAGAATACACAAACTCACAAAATTTGGCAAATAACCATGAAAAAGCAACAAAACTTGAAAATGCTTATTTCGTGATTTCCAGTCGATTTTAGACACTTTTAGGTAGTTTTCATTTTTGCAAAACCACTATTCGTTTTGAAGTCTAGATGGTTAATATAAGCTAGATGGTTGTTGCGAACATTATATTTATCAAAGCGTTCATCGAAGTCACAACCGTTTTCAGAATACACAAACTCACAAAATTTGGCAAATAACCATGAAAAAGCAACAAAACTTGAAAATGCTTATTTCGTGATTTCCAGTCGATTTTAGACACTTTTAGGTAGTTTTCATTTTTGCAAAACCACTATTCGTTTTGAAGTCTAGATGGTTAATATAAGGTAGATGGGTGTTGAAAACATTATATTTATCAAAGCCTTCATCGAAGTCACAACCGTTTTCAGAATACACAAACTCACAAAATTTGGCAAATAACCACGAAAAAGCAACAAAAATTGAAAATGCTTATTTCGTGATTTCCAGTCGATTTTAGACACTTTTAGGTAGTTTTCATTTTTGGAAAAACCACTATTCGTTTTGAAGTCTAGATGGTTAATATAAGCTAGATGGGTGTTGAAAACATTATATTTATCAAAGCGTTCATCGAAGTCACTACCGTTTTCAGAATACACAAACTCACAAAATTTGGAACATAACCATGAAAAAGCAACAAAACTTGAAAATGCTTATTTCGTGATTTCCAGTCGATTTTAGACACTTTTTGGTAGTTTTCATTTTTGCAAAGCCACTATTCGTTTTGAAGTCTAGATGGTTAATATAAGCTAGATGGTTGTTGCGAACATTATATTTATCAAAGCGTTCATCGAAGTCACAACCGTTTTCAGAATACACAAACTCACAAAATTTGGCAAATGACCATCAAAAAACAACAAAACTTGAAAATGCTTATTTCGTGATTTCCAGTCGATTTTAGACACTTTTAGGTAGTTTTCATTTTTGCAAAACCACTATTCGTTTTGAAGTCTAGATGGTTAATATAAGCTAGATGGGTGTTGAAAACATTATATTTATCAAAGCGTTCATCGAAGTCACAACCGTTTTCAGAATACACAAACTCACAAAATTAGGCAAATAACCATGAAAAAGCAACAAAACTTGAAAATGCTTATTTCGTGATTTCCAGTCGATTTCAAACACTTTTAGGTAGTTTTCATTTTTGCAAAACCACTATTCGTTTTGAAGTCTAGATGGTTAATATAAGCTAGATGGGGGTTGAAAACATTATATTTATCGAAGAGTTCATCGAAGTCACAACCGTTTTCAGAAAACACAAACTCACAAAATTTGGCAAATAACCATGAAAAGGCAACAAAACTTGAAAATGCTTATTTCGTGATTTCCAGTCGATTTTAGACACTTTTAGGTAGTTTTCATTTTTGCAAAACCACTATTCGTTTTGAAGTCTAGATGGTTAATATAAGCTAGATGGGTGTTGAAAACATTATATTTATCAAAGCGTTCTTCGAAGTCACAACCGTTTTCAGAATACACAAACTCACAAAATTTGGCAAATAACCATGAAAAAGCAACAAAACTTGAAAATGCTTATTTCGTGATTTCCAGTCGATTTTAGACACTTTTAGGTAGTTTTCATTTTTGCAAAACCACTATTCGTTTTGAAGTCTAGATGGTTAATATAAGCTAGATGGGTGTTGAAAACATTATATTTATCAAAGCGTTCATCGAAGTCACAACCGTTTTCAGAATACACAAACTCACAAAATTTGGCAAATAACCATGAAAAAGCAACAAAACTTGAAAATGCTTATTTCGTGATTTCCAGTCGATTTTAGACACTTTTAGGTAGTTTTCATTTTTGCAAAACCACTATTCGTTTTGAAGTCTAGATGGTTAATATAAGCTAGATGGGCGTTGAAAACATTATATTTATCAAAGCGTTCATCGAAGTCACAACCGTTTTCAGAATACACAAACTCACAAAATTTGGCAAATAACCATGAAAAAGCAACAAAACTTGAAAATGCTTATTTCGTGATTTCCAGTCGATTTTAGACACTTTTAGGTAGTTTTCATTTTTGCAAAACCACTATTCGTTTTGAAGTCTAGATGGTTAATATAAGCTAGATGGTTGTTGCGAACATTATATTTATCAAAGCGTTCATCGAAGTCACAACCGTTTTCAGAATACACAAACTCACAAAATTTGGCAAATAACCATGAAAAAGCAACAAAACTTGAAAATGCTTATTTCGTGATTTCCAGTCGATTTTAGACACTTTTAGGTAGTTTTCATTTTTGCAAAACCACTATTCGTTTTGAAGTCTAGATGGTTAATATAAGGTAGATGGGTGTTGAAAACATTATATTTATCAAAGCCTTCATCGAAGTCACAACCGTTTTCAGAATACACAAACTCACAAAATTTGGCAAATAACCACGAAAAAGCAACAAAAATTGAAAATGCTTATTTCGTGATTTCCAGTCGATTTTAGACACTTTTAGGTAGTTTTCATTTTTGGAAAAACCACTATTCGTTTTGAAGTCTAGATGGTTAATATAAGCTAGATGGGTGTTGAAAACATTATATTTATCAAAGCGTTCATCGAAGTCACTACCGTTTTCAGAATACACAAACTCACAAAATTTGGAACATAACCATGAAAAAGCAACAAAACTTGAAAATGCTTATTTCGTGATTTCCAGTCGATTTCAAACACTTTTAGGTAGTTTTCATTTTTGCAAAACCACTATTCGTTTTGAAGTCTAGATGGTTAATATAAGCTAGATGGGGGTTGAAAACATTATATTTATCGAAGAGTTCATCGAAGTCACAACCGTTTTCAGAAAACACAAACTCACAAAATTTGGCAAATAACCATGAAAAGGCAACAAAACTTGAAAATGCTTATTTCGTGATTTCCAGTCGATTTTAGACACTTTTAGGTAGTTTTCATTTTTGCAAAACCACTATTCGTTTTGAAGTCTAGATGGTTAATATAAGCTAGATGGGTGTTGAAAACATTATATTTATCAAAGCGTTCTTCGAAGTCACAACCGTTTTCAGAATACACAAACTCACAAAATTTGGCAAATAACCATGAAAAAGCAACAAAACTTGAAAATGCTTATTTCGTGATTTCCAGTCGATTTTAGACACTTTTAGGTAGTTTTCATTTTTGCAAAACCACTATTCGTTTTGAAGTCTAGATGGTTAATATAAGCTAGATGGGTGTTGAAAACATTATATTTATCAAAGCGTTCATCGAAGTCACAACCGTTTTCAGAATACACAAACTCACAAAATTTGGCAAATAACCATGAAAAAGCAACAAAACTTGAAAATGCTTATTTCGTGATTTCCAGTCGATTTTAGACACTTTTAGGTAGTTTTCATTTTTGCAAAACCACTATTCGTTTTGAAGTCTAGATGGTTAATATAAGCTAGATGGGTGTTGAAAACATTATATTTATCAAAGCGTTCATCGAAGTCACAACCGTTTTCAGAATACACAAACTCACAAAATTTGGCAAATAACCATGAAAAAGCAACAAAACTTGAAAATGCTTATTTCGTGATTTCCAGTCGATTTTAGACACTTTTAGGTAGTTTTCATTTTTGCAAAACCACTATTCGTTTTGAAGTCTAGATGGTTAATATAAGCTAGATGGGTGTTGAAAACATTATATTTATCAAAGCGTTCATCGAAGTCACAACCGTTTTCAGAATACACAAACTCACAAAATTTGGCAAATAACCATGAAAAAGCAACAAAACTTGAAAATGCTTATTTCGTGATTTCCAGTCGATTTTAGACACTTTTAGGTAGTTTTCATTTTTGCAAAACCACTATTCGTTTTGAAGTCTAGATGGTTAATATAAGCTAGATGGGTGTTGAAAACATTATATTTATCAAAGCGTTCATCGAAGTCACAACCGTTTTCAGAATACACAAACTCACAAAATTTGGCAAATAACCATGAAAAAGCAACAAAACTTGAAAATGCTTATTTCGTGATTTCCAGTCGATTTTAGACACTTTTAGGTAGTTTTCATTTTTGCAAAACCACTATTCGTTTTGAAGTCTAGATGGTTAATATAAGCTAGATGGTTGTTGCGAACATTATATTTATCAAAGCGTTCATCGAAGTCACAACCGTTTTCAGAATACACAAACTCACAAAATTTGGCAAATAACCATGAAAAAGCAACAAAACTTGAAAATGCTTATTTCGTGATTTCCAGTCGATTTTAGACACTTTTAGGTAGTTTTCATTTTTGCAAAACCACTATTCGTTTTGAAGTCTAGATGGTTAATATAAGGTAGATGGGTGTTGAAAACATTATATTTATCAAAGCCTTCATCGAAGTCACAACCGTTTTCAGAATACACAAACTCACAAAATTTGGCAAATAACCACGAAAAAGCAACAAAAATTGAAAATGCTTATTTCGTGATTTCCAGTCGATTTTAGACACTTTTAGGTAGTTTTCATTTTTGGAAAAACCACTATTCGTTTTGAAGTCTAGATGGTTAATATAAGCTAGATGGGTGTTGAAAACATTATATTTATCAAAGCGTTCATCGAAGTCACTACCGTTTTCAGAATACACAGACTCACAAAATTTGGCAAATAACCATGAAAAAGCAACAAAATTTGAAAATGCTTATTTCGTGATTTGCAGTCGAATTTAGACACTTTTAGGTAGTTTTCATTTTTGCAAAACCACAATTCGTTTTGAAGTCTAGACGATTAATATAAGCTAGATGGGCGTTGAAAACATTATATTTATCAAAGCGTTCATCGAAGTCACAACCGTTTTCAGAATACACAAACTCACAAAATTTGGAACATAACCATGAAAAAGCAACAAAACTTGAAAATGCTTATTTCGTGATTTCCAGTCGATTTTAGACACTTTTTGGTAGTTTTCATTTTTGCAAAGCCACTATTCGTTTTGAAGTCTAGATGGTTAATATAAGCTAGATGGTTGTTGCGAACATTATATTTATCAAAGCGTTCATCGAAGTCACAACCGTTTTCAGAATACACAAACTCACAAAATTTGGCAAATGACCATGAAAAAACAACAAAACTTGAAAATGCTTATTTCGAGATTGCCAGTCGAATTTAGACACTTTTAGGTAGTTTTCATTTTTGCAAAACCACTATTCGTTTTGAAGTCTAGATGGTTAATATAAGCTAGATGGGTGTTGAAAACATTATATTTATCAAAGCGTTCTTCGAAGTCACAACCGTTTTCAGAATACACAAACTCACAAAATTTGGCAAATAACCATGAAAAAGCAACAAAACTTGAAAATGCTTATTTCGTGATTTCCAGTCGATTTTAGACACTTTTAGGTAGTTTTCATTTTTGCAAAACCACTATTCGTTTTGAAGTCTAGATGGTTAATATAAGCTAGATGGGTGTTGAAAACATTATATTTATCAAAGCGTTCATCGAAGTCACAACCGTTTTCAGAATACACAAACTCACAAAATTTGGCAAATAACCATGAAAAAGCAACAAAACTTGAAAATGCTTATTTCGTGATTTCCAGTCGATTTTAGACACTTTTAGGTAGTTTTCATTTTTGCAAAACCACTATTCGTTTTGAAGTCTAGATGGTTAATATAAGCTAGATGGGTGTTGAAAACATTATATTTATCAAAGCGTTCATCGAAGTCACAACCGTTTTCAGAATACACAAACTCACAAAATTTGGCAAATAACCATGAAAAAGCAACAAAACTTGAAAATGCTTATTTCGTGATTTCCAGTCGATTTTAGACACTTTTAGGTAGTTTTCATTTTTGCAAAACCACTATTCGTTTTGAAGTCTAGATGGTTAATATAAGCTAGATGGTTGTTGCGAACATTATATTTATCAAAGCGTTCATCGAAGTCACAACCGTTTTCAGAATACACAAACTCACAAAATTTGGCAAATAACCATGAAAAAGCAACAAAACTTGAAAATGCTTATTTCGTGATTTCCAGTCGATTTTAGACACTTTTAGGTAGTTTTCATTTTTGCAAAACCACTATTCGTTTTGAAGTCTAGATGGTTAATATAAGGTAGATGGGTGTTGAAAACATTATATTTATCAAAGCCTTCATCGAAGTCACAACCGTTTTCAGAATACACAAACTCACAAAATTTGGCAAATAACCACGAAAAAGCAACAAAAATTGAAAATGCTTATTTCGTGATTTCCAGTCGATTTTAGACACTTTTAGGTAGTTTTCATTTTTGGAAAAACCACTATTCGTTTTGAAGTCTAGATGGTTAGTATAAGCTAGATGGGTGTTGAAAACATTATATTTATCAAAGCGTTCATCGAAGTCACTACCGTTTTCAGAATACACAGACTCACAAAATTTGGCAAATAACCATGAAAAAGCAACAAAATTTGAAAATGCTTATTTCGTGATTTGCAGTCGAATTTAGACACTTTTAGGTAGTTTTCATTTTTGCAAAACCACAATTCGTTTTGAAGTCTAGACGATTAATATAAGCTAGATGGGCGTTGAAAACATTATATTTATCAAAGCGTTCATCGAAGTCACAACCGTTTTCAGAATACACAAACTCACAAAATTTGGAACATAACCATGAAAAAGCAACAAAACTTGAAAATGCTTATTTCGTGATTTCCAGTCGATTTTAGACACTTTTTGGTAGTTTTCATTTTTGCAAAGCCACTATTCGTTTTGAAGTCTAGATGGTTAATATAAGCTAGATGGTTGTTGCGAACATTATATTTATCAAAGCGTTCATCGAAGTCACAACCGTTTTCAGAATACACAAACTCACAAAATTTGGCAAATGACCATCAAAAAACAACAAAACTTGAAAATGCATATTTCGTGATTTCCAGTCGATTTTAGACACTTTTAGGTAGTTCTCATTTTTGCAAAGCCACTATTCGTTTTGAAGTCTAGATGGTTAATATAAGCTAGATGGGTGTTGAAAACATTATATTTATCAAAGCGTTCATCGAAGTCACAACCGTTTTCTGAATACACAAACTCACAATATTTGGTAAATAACCATGAAAAAACAACAAAACTTGAAAATGCTTATTTCGAGATTGCCAGTCGAATTTAGACACTTTTAGGTAGTTTTCATTTTTGCAAAACCACTATTCGTTTTGAAGTCTAGATGGTTAATATAAGGTAGATGGGTGTTGAAAACATTATATTTATCAAAGCCTTCATCGAAATCACAACCGTTTTCAGAATACACAAACTCACAAAATTTGGCAAATAACCACGAAAAAGCAACAAAAATTGAAAATGCCTATTTCGTGATTTCCAGTCGATTTTTGACACTTTTAGGTAGTTTTCATTTTTGGAAAAACCACTATTCGTTTTGAAGTCTAGATGGTTAATATAAGCTAGATGGGTGTTGAAAACATTATATTTATCAAAGCCTTCATCGAAGTCACTACCGTTTTCAGAATACACAGACTCACAAAATTTGGCAAATAACCATGAAAAAGCAACAAAACTTGAAAATGCTTATTTCGTGATTTCCAGTCGATTTTAGACACTTTTAGGTAGTTTTCATTTTTGCAAAACCACTATTCGTTTTGAAGTCTAGATGGTTAATATAAGCAAGATGGGTGTTGAAAACATTATATTTATCAAAGCGTTCATCGAAGTCACAACCGTTTTCAGAATACACAAACTCACAAAATTTGGCAAATGACCATGAAAAAGCAACAAAACTTGAAAATGCTTATTTCGTGATTTCCAGTCGATTTTAGACACTTTTAGGTAGTTTTCATTTTTGCAAAACCACTATTCGTTTTGAAGTCTAGATGGTTAATATAAGCTAGATGGGTGTTGAAAACATTATATTTATCAAAGCGTTCATCGAAGTCACAACCGTTTTCAGAATACACAAACTCATAAAATTTGGCAAATAACCATGAAAAAGCAACAAAACTTGAAAATGCTTATTTCGTGATTTCCAGTCGATTTTAGACACTTTTAGGTAGTTTTCATTTTTGCAAAACCACTATTCGTTTTGAAGTCTAGATGGTTAATATAAGCTAGATGGGTGTTGAAAACATTATATTTATCAAAGCGTTCATCGAAGTCACAACCGTTTTCAGAATACACAACTCACAAAATTAGGCAAATAACCATGAAAAAGCAACAAAACTTGAAGATGCTTATTTCGTGATTTCCAGTCGATTTTAGACACTTTTAGGTAGTTTTCATTTTTGCAAAACCACTATTCGTTTTGAAGTCTAGATGGTTAAGCTAGATGGGTGTTGAAAACATTATATTTATCAAAGCGTTCATCGAAGTCACAACCGTTTTCAGAATACACAAACTCACAAAATTTGGCAAATAACCATGAAAAAGCAACAAAACTTGAAAATGCTTATTTCGTGATTTCTAGTCGATTTTAGACACTTTTAGGTAGTTTTCATTTTTGCAAAACCACTATTCGTTTTGAAGTCTAGATGGTTAATATAAGCAAGATGGGGGTTGAAAACATTATATTTATCGAAGAGTTCATCGAAGTCACAACCGTTTTCAGAATACACAAACTCACAAAATTTGGCAAATAACCATGAAAAAGCAACAAAACTTGAAAATGCTTATTTCGCGATTTCCAGTCGATTTTAGACACTTTTAGGTAGTTTTCATTTTTGCAAAACCACTATTCGTTTTGAAGTGTAGATGGTTAATATAAGCAAGATGGGGGTTGAAAACATTATATTTATCAAAGCGTTCATCGATTAACCATCTGGTTAATATAAGCTAGATGGGTGTTGAAAACATTATATTTATCAAAGCGTTCATCGAAGTCACAACCGTTTTCAGAATACACAAACTCACAAAATTTGGCAAATAACCATGAAAAAGCAACAAAACTTGAAAATGCTTATTTCGTGATTTCTAGTCGATTTTAGACACTTTTAGGTAGTTTTCATTTTTGCAAAACCACTATTCGTTTTGAAGTGTAGATGGTTAATATAAGCAAGATGGGGGTTGAAAACATTATATTTATCAAAGCGTTCATCGAAGTCACAACCGTTTTCAGAATACACAAACTCACAAAATTTGGCAAATAACCATGAAAAAGCAACAAAACTTGAAAATGCTTATTTCGTGATTTCCAGTCGATTTTAGACACTTTTAGGTAGTTTTCATTTTTGCAAAACCACTATTCGTTTTAAAGTCTAGATGGTTAATATAAGCTAGATGGGTGTTGAAAACATTATATTTATCAAAGCGTTCATCGAAGTCATAACCGTTTTCAGAATACACAAACTCACAAAATTTGGCAAATAACCATGAAAAAGCAACAAACTTGAAAATGCTTATTTCGTGATTTCCAGTCGATTTTAGACACTTTTAGGTAGTTTTCATTTTTGCAAAACCACTATTCGTTTTGAAGTCTAGATGGTTAATATAAGCTAGATGGGTGTTGAAAACATTATATTTATCAAAGCGTTCATCGAAGTCACAACCGTTTTCAGAATACACAAACTCACAAAATTAGGCAAATAACCATGAAAAAGCAACAAAACTTGAAAATGCTTATTTCGTGATTTCCAGTCGATTTCAAACACTTTTAGGTAGTTTTCATTTTTGCAAAACCACTATTCGTTTTGAAGTCTAGATGGTTAATATAAGCTAGATGGGTGTTGAAAACATTATATTTATCAAAGCGTTCATCGAAGTCACAACCGTTTTCAGAATACACAAACTCACAAAATTTGGCAAATAACCATGAAAAAGCAACAAAACTTGAAAATGCTTATTTCGTGATTTCTAGTCGATTTTAGACACTTTTAGGTAGTTTTCATTTTTGCAAAACCACTATTCGTTTTGAAGTCTAGATGGTTAATATAAGCAAGATGGGTGTTGAAAACATTATATTTATCAAAGCGTTCATCGAAGTCATAACCGTTTTCAGAATACACAAACTCACAAAATTTGGCAAATAACCATGAAAAAGCAACAAAACTTGAAAATGCTTATTTCGTGATTTCCAGTCGATTTTAGACACTTTTAGGTAGTTTTCATTTTTGCAAAACCACTATTCGTTTTGAAGTCTAGATGGTTAATATAAGGTAGATCGGTGTTGAAAACATTATATTTATCAAAGCCTTCATCGAAGTCACAACCGTTTTCAGAATACACAAACTCACAAAATTTGGCAAATAACCACGAAAAAGCAACAAAAATTGAAAATGCTTATTTCGTGATTTCCAGTCGATTTTAGACACTTTTAGGTAGTTTTCATTTTTGGAAAAACCACTATTCGTTTTGAAGTCTAGATGGTTAATATAAGCTAGATGGGTGTTGAAAACATTATATTTATCAAAGCGTTCATCGAAGTCACTACCGTTTTCAGAATACACAGACTCACAAAATTTGGCAAATAACCATGAAAAAGCAACAAAATTTGAAATTGCTTATTTCGTGATTTGCAGTCGAATTTAGACACTTTTAGGTAGTTTTCATTTTTGCAAAACCACAATTCGTTTTGAAGTCTAGACGATTAATATAAGCTAGATGGGCGTTGAAAACATTATATTTATCAAAGCGTTCATCGAAGTCACAACCGTTTTCAGAATACACAAACTCACAAAATTTGGCAAATGACCATCAAAAAACAACAAAACTTGAAAATGCTTATTTCGTGATTTCCAGTCGATTTTAGACACTTTTAGGTAGTTCTCATTTTTGCAAAGCCACTATTCGTTTTGAAGTCTAGATGGTTAATATAAGCTAGATGGGTGTTGAAAACATTATATTTATCAAAGCGTTCATCGAAGTCACAACCGTTTTCTGAATACACAAACTCACAATATTTGGTAAATAACCATGAAAAAGCAACAAAACTTGAAAATGCTTATTTCGAGATTGCCAGTCGAATTTAGACACTTTTAGGTAGATTTGATTTTGGCAAAACCACTATTCGTTTTGAAGTCTAGATGGTTAATACAAGCTAGATGGATGTTGCGAACATTATATTTATCAAAGCGTTCATCGAAGTCACAACCGTTTTCAGAATACACAAACTCACAAAATTTGGCAAATAACCATGAAAAAGCAACAAAACTTGAAAATGCTTATTTCGTGATTTCCAGTCGATTTTAGACACTTTTAGGTAGTTTTCATTTTTGCAAAACCACTATTCGTTTTGAAGTCTAGATGGTTAATATAAGGTAGATGGGTGTTGAAAACATTATATTTATCAAAGCCTTCATCGAAGTCACAACCGTTTTCAGAATACACAAACTCACAAAATTTGGCAAATAACCACGAAAAAGCAACAAAAATTGAAAATGCCTATTTCGTGATTTCCAGTCGATTTTTGACACTTTTAGGTAGTTTTCATTTTTGGAAAAACCACTATTCGTTTTGAAGTCTAGATGGTTAATATAAGCTAGATGGGTGTTGAAAACATTATATTTATCAAAGCCTTCATCGAAGTCACTACCGTTTTCAGAATACACAGACTCACAAAATTTGGCAAATAACCATGAAAAAGCAACAAAACTTGAAAATGCTTATTTCGTGATTTCCAGTCGATTTTAGACACTTTTAGGTAGTTTTCATTTTTGCAAAACCACTATTCGTTTTGAAGTCTAGATGGTTAATATAAGCAAGATGGGTGTTGAAAACATTATATTTATCAAAGCGTTCATCGAAGTCACAACCGTTTTCAGAATACACAAACTCACAAAATTTGGCAAATGACCATGAAAAAGCAACAAAACTTGAAAATGCTTATTTCGTGATTTCCAGTCGATTTTACACACTTTTAGGTAGTTTTCATTTTTGCAAAACCACTATTCGTTTTGAAGTCTAGATGGTTAATATAAGCTAGATGGGTGTTGAAAACATTATATTTATCAAAGCGTTCATCGAAGTCACAACCGTTTTCAGAATACACAAACTCATAAAATTTGGCAAATAACCATGAAAAAGCAACAAAACTTGAAAATGCTTATTTCGTGATTTCCAGTCGATTTTAGACACTTTTAGGTAGTTTTCATTTTTGCAAAACCACTATTCGTTTTGAAGTCTAGATGGTTAATATAAGCTAGATGGGTGTTGAAAACATTATATTTATCAAAGCGTTCATCGAAGTCACAACCGTTTTCAGAATACACAAACTCACAAAATTAGGCAAATAACCATGAAAAAGCAACAAAACTTGAAGATGCTTATTTCGTGATTTCCAGTCGATTTTAGACACTTTTAGGTAGTTTTCATTTTTGCAAAACCACTATTCGTTTTGAAGTCTAGATGGTTAAGCTAGATGGGTGTTGAAAACATTATATTTATCAAAGCGTTCATCGAAGTCACAACCGTTTTCAGAATACACAAACTCACAAAATTTGGCAAATAACCATGAAAAAGCAACAAAACTTGAAAATGCTTATTTCGTGATTTCTAGTCGATTTTAGACACTTTTAGGTAGTTTTCATTTTTGCAAAACCACTATTCGTTTTGAAGTCTAGATGGTTAATATAAGCAAGATGGGGGTTGAAAACATTATATTTATCGAAGAGTTCATCGAAGTCACAACCGTTTTCAGAATACGCAAACTCACAAAATTTGGCAAATAACCATGAAAAAGCAACAAAACTTGAAAATGCTTATTTCGTGATTTCCAGTCGATTTTAGACACTTTTAGGTAGTTTTCATTTTTGCAAAACCACTATTCGTTTTGAAGTGTAGATGGTTAATATAAGCAAGATGGGGGTTGAAAACATTATATTTATCAAAGCGTTCATCGATTAACCATCTGGTTAATATAAGCTAGATGGGTGTTGAAAACATTATATTTATCAAAGCGTTCATCGAAGTCACAACCGTTTTCAGAATACACAAACTCACAAAATTTGGCAAATAACCATGAAAAAGCAACAAAACTTGAAAATGCTTATTTCGTGATTTCTAGTCGATTTTAGACACTTTTAGGTAGTTTTCATTTTTGCAAAACCACTATTCGTTTTGAAGTGTAGATGGTTAATATAAGCAAGATGGGGGTTGAAAACATTATATTTATCAAAGCGTTCATCGAAGTCACAACCGTTTTCAGAATACACAAACTCACAAAATTTGGCAAATAACCATGAAAAAGCAACAAAACTTGAAAATGCTTATTTCGTGATTTCCAGTCGATTTTAGACACTTTTAGGTAGTTTTCATTTTTGCAAAACCACTATTCGTTTTAAAGTCTAGATGGTTAATATAAGCTAGATGGGTGTTGAAAACATTATATTTATCAAAGCGTTCATCGAAGTCATAACCGTTTTCAGAATACACAAACTCACAAAATTTGGCAAATAACCATGAAAAAGCAACAAACTTGAAAATGCTTATTTCGTGATTTCCAGTCGATTTTAGACACTTTTAGGTAGTTTTCATTTTTGCAAAACCACTATTCGTTTTGAAGTCTAGATGGTTAATATAAGCTAGATGGGTGTTGAAAACATTATATTTATCAAAGCGTTCATCGAAGTCACAACCGTTTTCAGAATACACAAACTCACAAAATTAGGCAAATAACCATGAAAAAGCAACAAAACTTGAAAATGCTTATTTCGTGATTTCTAGTCGATTTTAGACACTTTTAGGTAGTTTTCATTTTTGCAAAACCACTATTCATTTTGAAGTCTAGATGGTTAATATAAGCAAGATGGGTGTTGAAAACATTATATTTATCAAAGCGTTCATCGAAGTCACAACCGTTTTCAGAATACACAAACTCACAAAATTTGGCAAATAACCATGAAAAAGCAACAAAACTTGAAAATGCTTATTTCGTGATTTCTAGTCGATTTTAGACACTTTTAGGTAGTTTTCATTTTTGCAAAACCACTATTCGTTTTGAAGTCTAGATGGTTAATATAAGCAAGATGGGTGTTGAAAACATTATATTTATCAAAGCGTTCATCGAAGTCATAACCGTTTTCAGAATACACAAACTCACAAAATTTGGCAAATAACCATGAAAAAGCAACAAAACTTGAAAATGCTTATTTCGTGATTTCCAGTCGATTTTAGACACTTTTAGGTAGTTTTCATTTTTGCAAAACCACTATTCGTTTTGAAGTCTAGATGGTTAATATAAGCAAGATGGGTGTTGAAAACATTATATTTATCAAAGCGTTCATCGAAGTCATAACCGTTTTCAGAATACACAAACTCACAAAATTTGGCAAATAACCATGAAAAAGCAACAAAACTTGAAAATGCTTATTTCGTGATTTCTAGTCGATTTTAGACACTTTTAGGTAGTTTTCATTTTTGCAAAACCACTATTCGTTTTGAAGTCTAGATGGTTAATATAAGCAAGATGGGTGTTGAAAACATTATATTTATCAAAGCGTTCATCGAAGTCATAACCGTTTTCAGAATACACAAACTCACAAAATTTGGCAAATAACCATGAAAAAGCAACAAAACTTGAAAATGCTTATTTCGTGATTTCCAGTCGATTTTAGACACTTTTAGGTAGTTTTCATTTTTGCAAAACCACTATTCGTTTTGAAGTCTAGATGGTTAATATAAGGTAGATGGGTGTTGAAAACATTATATTTATCAAAGCCTTCATCGAAGTCACAACCGTTTTCAGAATACACAAACTCACAAAATTTGGCAAATAACCACGAAAAAGCAACAAAAATTGAAAATGCTTATTTCGTGATTTCCAGTCGATTTTAGACACTTTTAGGTAGTTTTCATTTTTGCAAAACCACAATTCGTTTTGAAGTCTAGACGATTAATATAAGCTAGATGGGCGTTGAAAACATTATATTTATCAAAGCGTTCATCGAAGTCACAACCGTTTTCAGAATACACAAACTCACAAAATTTGGCAAATGACCATCAAAAAACAACAAAACTTGAAAATGCTTATTTCGTGATTTCCAGTCGATTTTAGACACTTTTAGGTAGTTCTCATTTTTGCAAAGCCACTATTCGTTTTGAAGTCTAGATGGTTAATATAAGCTAGATGGGTGTTGAAAACATTATATTTATCAAAGCGTTCATCGAAGTCACAACCGTTTTCTGAATACACAAACTCACAATATTTGGTAAATAACCATGAAAAAGCAACAAAACTTGAAAATGCTTATTTCGAGATTGCCAGTCGAATTTAGACACTTTTAGGTAGATTTGATTTTGGCAAAACCACTATTCGTTTTGAAGTCTAGATGGTTAATACAAGCTAGATGGATGTTGCGAACATTATATTTATCAAAGCGTTCATCGAAGTCACAACCGTTTTCAGAATACACAAACTCACAAAATTTGGCAAATAACCATGAAAAAGCAACAAAACTTGAAAATGCTTATTTCGTGATTTCCAGTCGATTTTAGACACTTTTAGGTAGTTTTCATTTTTGCAAAACCACTATTCGTTTTGAAGTCTAGATGGTTAATATAAGGTAGATGGGTGTTGAAAACATTATATTTATCAAAGCCTTCATCGAAGTCACAACCGTTTTCAGAATACACAAACTCACAAAATTTGGCAAATAACCGCGAAAAAGCAACAAAAATTGAAAATGCCTATTTCGTGATTACCAGTCGATTTTTGACACTTTTAGGTAGTTTTCATTTTTGGAAAAACCACTATTCGTTTTGAAGTCTAGATGGTTAATATAAGCTAGATGGGTGTTGAAAACATTATATTTATCAAAGCCTTCATCGAAGTCACTACCGTTTTCAGAATACACAGACTCACAAAATTTGGCAAATAACCATGAAAAAGCAACAAAACTTGAAAATGCTTATTTCGTGATTTCCAGTCGATTTTAGACACTTTTAGGTAGTTTTCATTTTTGCAAAACCACTATTCGTTTTGAAGTCTAGATGGTTAATATAAGCAAGATGGGTGTTGAAAACATTATATTTATCAAAGCGTTCATCGAAGTCACAACCGTTTTCAGAATACACAAACTCACAAAATTTGGCAAATGACCATGAAAAAGCAACAAAACTTGAAAATGCTTATTTCGTGATTTCCAGTCGATTTTAGACACTTTTAGGTAGTTTTCATTTTTGCAAAACCACTATTCGTTTTGAAGTCTAGATGGTTAATATAAGCTAGATGGGTGTTGAAAACATTATATTTATCAAAGCGTTCATCGAAGTCACAACCGTTTTCAGAATACACAAACTCATAAAATTTGGCAAATAACCATGAAAAAGCAACAAAACTTGAAAATGCTTATTTCGTGATTTCCAGTCGATTTTAGACACTTTTAGGTAGTTTTCATTTTTGCAAAACCACTATTCGTTTTGAAGTCTAGATGGTTAATATAAGCTAGATGGGTGTTGAAAACATTATATTTATCAAAGCGTTCATCGAAGTCACAACCGTTTTCAGAATACACAAACTCACAAAATTAGGCAAATAACCATGAAAAAGCAACAAAACTTGAAGATGCTTATTTCGTGATTTCCAGTCGATTTTAGACACTTTTAGGTAGTTTTCATTTTTGCAAAACCACTATTCGTTTTGAAGTCTAGATGGTTAAGCTAGATGGGTGTTGAAAACATTATATTTATCAAAGCGTTCATCGAAGTCACAACCGTTTTCAGAATACACAAACTCACAAAATTTGGCAAATAACCATGAAAAAGCAACAAAACTTGAAAATGCTTATTTCGTGATTTCTAGTCGATTTTAGACACTTTTAGGTAGTTTTCATTTTTGCAAAACCACTATTCGTTTTGAAGTCTAGATGGTTAATATAAGCAAGATGGGGGTTGAAAACATTATATTTATCGAAGAGTTCATCGAAGTCACAACCGTTTTCAGAATACACAAGCTCACAAAATTTGGCAAATAACCATGAAAAAGCAACAAAACTTGAAAATGCTTATTTCGTGATTTCCAGTCGATTTTAGACACTTTTAGGTAGTTTTCATTTTTGCAAAACCACTATTCGTTTTGAAGTGTAGATGGTTAATATAAGCAAGATGGGGGTTGAAAACATTATATTTATCAAAGCGTTCATCGATTAACCATCTGGTTAATATAAGCTAGATGGGTGTTGAAAACATTATATTTATCAAAGCGTTCATCGAAGTCACAACCGTTTTCAGAATACACAAACTCACAAAATTTGGCAAATAACCATGAAAAAGCAACAAAACTTGAAAATGCTTATTTCGTGATTTCTAGTCGAACTTAGACACTTTTAGGTAGTTTTCATTTTTGCAAAACCACTATTCGTTTTGAAGTGTAGATGGTTAATATAAGCAAGATGGGGGTTGAAAACATTATATTTATCAAAGCGTTCATCGAAGTCACAACCGTTTTCAGAATACACAAACTCACAAAATTTGGCAAATAACCATGAAAAAGCAACAAAACTTGAAAATGCTTATTTCGTGATTTCCAGTCGATTTTAGACACTTTTAGGTAGTTTTCATTTTTGCAAAACCACTATTCGTTTTAAAGTCTAGATGGTTAATATAAGCTAGATGGGTGTTGAAAACATTATATTTATCAAAGCGTTCATCGAAGTCATAACCGTTTTCAGAATACACAAACTCACAAAATTTGGCAAATAACCATGAAAAAGCAACAAACTTGAAAATGCTTATTTCGTGATTTCCAGTCGATTTTAGACACTTTTAGGTAGTTTTCATTTTTGCAAAACCACTATTCGTTTTGAAGTCTAGATGGTTAATATAAGCTAGATGGGTGTTGAAAACATTATATTTATCAAAGCGTTCATCGAAGTCACAACCGTTTTCAGAATACACAAACTCACAAAATTAGGCAAATAACCATGAAAAAGCAACAAAACTTGAAAATGCTTATTTCGTGATTTCCAGTCGATTTCAAACACTTTTAGGTAGTTTTCATTTTTGCAAAACCACTATTCGTTTTGAAGTCTAGATGGTTAATATAAGCTAGATGGGTGTTGAAAACATTATATTTATCAAAGCGTTCATCGAAGTCACAACCGTTTTCAGAATACACAAACTCACAAAATTTGGCAAATAACCATGAAAAAGCAACAAAACTTGAAAATGCTTATTTCGTGATTTCCAGTCGATTTCAAACACTTTTAGGTAGTTTTCATTTTTGCAAAACCACTATTCGTTTTGAAGTCTAGATGGTTAATATAAGCTAGATGGGGGTTGAAAACATTATATTTATCGAAGAGTTCATCGAAGTCACAACCGTTTTCAGAAAACACAAACTCACAAAATTTGGCAAATAACCATGAAAAAGCAACAAAACTTGAAAATGCTTATTTCGTGATTTCCAGTCGATTTTAGACACTTTTAGGTAGTTTTCATTTTTGCAAAACCACTATTCGTTTTGAAGTCTAGATGGTTAATATAAGCTAGATGGGTGTTGAAAACATTATATTTATCAAAGCGTTCTTCGAAGTCACAACCGTTTTCAGAATACACAAACTCACAAAATTTGGCAAATAACCATGAAAAAGCAACAAAACTTGAAAATGCTTATTTCGTGATTTCCAGTCGATTTTAGACACTTTTAGGTAGTTTTCATTTTTGCAAAACCACTATTCGTTTTGAAGTCTAGATGGTTAATATAAGCTAGATGGGTGTTGAAAACATTATATTTATCAAAGCGTTCATCGAAGTCACAACCGTTTTCAGAATACACAAACTCACAAAATTTGGCAAATAACCATGAAAAAGCAACAAAACTTGAAAATGCTTATTTCGTGATTTCCAGTCGATTTTAGACACTTTTAGGTAGTTTTCATTTTTGCAAAACCACTATTCGTTTTGAAGTCTAGATGGTTAATATAAGCTAGATGGGTGTTGAAAACATTATATTTATCAAAGCGTTCATCGAAGTCACAACCGTTTTCAGAATACACAAACTCACAAAATTTGGCAAATAACCATGAAAAAGCAACAAAACTTGAAAATGCTTATTTCGTGATTTCCAGTCGATTTTAGACACTTTTAGGTAGTTTTCATTTTTGCAAAACCACTATTCGTTTTGAAGTCTAGATGGTTAATATAAGCTAGATGGTTGTTGCGAACATTATATTTATCAAAGCGTTCATCGAAGTCACAACCGTTTTCAGAATACACAAACTCACAAAATTTGGCAAATAACCATGAAAAAGCAAGAAAACTTGAAAATGCTTATTTCGTGATTTCCAGTCGATTTTAGACACTTTTAGGTAGTTTTCATTTTTGCAAAACCACTATTCGTTTTGAAGTCTAGATGGTTAATATAAGGTAGATGGGTGTTGAAAACATTATATTTATCAAAGCCTTCATCGAAGTCACAACCGTTTTCAGAATACACAAACTCACAAAATTTGGCAAATAACCACGAAAAAGCAACAAAAATTGAAAATGCCTATTTCGTGATTTCCAGTCGATTTTTGACACTTTTAGGTAGTTTTCATTTTTGGAAAAACCACTATTCGTTTTGAAGTCTAGATGGTTAATATAAGCTAGATGGGTGTTGAAAACATTATATTTATCAAAGCCTTCATCGAAGTCACTACCGTTTTCAGAATACACAGACTCACAAAATTTGGCAAATAACCATGAAAAAGCAACAAAACTTGAAAATGCTTATTTGGTGATTTCCAGTCGATTTTAGACACTTTTAGGTAGTTTTCATTTTTGCAAAACCACTATTCGTTTTGAAGTCTAGATGGTTAATATAAGCAAGATGGGTGTTGAAAACATTATATTTATCAAAGCGTTCATCGAAGTCACAACCGTTTTCAGAATACACAAACTCACAAAATTTGGCAAATAACCATGAAAAAGCAACAAAACTTGAAAATGCTTATTTCGTGATTTCCAGTCGATTTTAGACACTTTTAGGTAGTTTTCATTTTTGCAAAACCACTATTCGTTTTGAAGTCTAGATGGTTAATATAAGCTAGATGGTTGTTGCGAACATTATATTTATCAAAGCGTTCATCGAAGTCACAACCGTTTTCAGAATACACAAACTCACAAAATTTCACAAATAACCATGAAAAAGCAACAAAACTTGAAAATGCTTATTTTGTGATTTCCAGTCGATTTTAGACACTTTTAGGTAGTTTTCATTTTTGCAAAACCACTATTCGTTTTGAAGTCTAGATGGTTAATATAAGCTAGATAGGTGTTGAAAACATTATATTTATCAAAACGTTCATCGAAGTCACAACCGTTTTCAGAAAACACAAACTCACAAAATTTGGCAAATAACCATGAAAAAGCAAGAAAACTTGAAAATGATTATTTCGTGATTTCCAGTCGATTTTAGACACTTTTAGGTAGTTTTCATTTTTGCAAAACCACTATTCGTTTTGAAGTCTAGATGGTTAATATAAGCTAGATAGGTGTTGAAAACATTATATTTATCAAAACGTTCATCGAAGTCACAACCGTTTTCAGAAAACACAAACTCACAAAATTTGGCAAATAACCATGAAAAAGCAACAACACTTGAAAATGCTTATTTCGTGATTTCCAGTCGATTTTAGACACTTTTAGGTAGTTTTCATTTTTGCAAAACCACTATTCGTTTTGAAGTCTAGATGGTTAATATAAGCTAGATGGGGGTTGAAAACATTATATTTATCGAAGAGTTCATCGAAGTCACAACCGTTTTCAGAAAACACAAACTCACAAAATTTGGCAAATAACCATGAAAAAGCAAGAAAACTTGAAAATGATTATTTCGTGATTTCCAGTCGATTTTAGACACTTTTAGGTAGTTTTCATTTTTGCAAAACCACTATTCGTTTTGAAGTCTAGATGGTTAATATAAGCTAGATGGGTGTTGAAAACATTATATTTATCAAAGCGTTCATCGAAGTCACAACCGTTTTCAGAATACACAAACTCACAAAATTTCACAAATAACCATGAAAAAGCAACAAAACTTGAAAATGCTTATTTCGTGATTTCCAGTCGATTTTAGACACTTTTAGGTAGTTTTCATTTTTGCAAAACCACTATTCGTTTTGAAGTCTAGATGGTTAATATAAGCTAGATGGGTGTTGAAAACATTATATTTATCAAAGCGTTCATCGAAGTCACAACCGTTTTCAGAATACACAAACTCACAAAATTTGGCAAATAACCATGAAAAAGCAACAAAACTTGAAAATGCTTATTTCGTGATTTCCAGTCGATTTTAGACACTTTTAGGTAGTTTTCATTTTTGCAAAACCACTATTCGTTTTGAAGTCTAGATGGTTAATATAAGCAAGATGGGGGTTGAAAACATTATATTTATCAAAGCGTTCATCGAAGTCACAACCGTTTTCAGAAAACACAAACTCACAAAATTTGGCAAATAACCATGAAAAAGCAAGAAAACTTGAAAATGATTATTTCGTGATTTCCAGTCGATTTTAGACACTTTTAGGTAGTTTTCATTTTTGCAAAACCACTATTCGTTTTGAAGTCTAGATGGTTAATATAAGCTAGATAGGTGTTGAAAACATTATATTTATCAAAACGTTCATCGAAGTCACAACCGTTTTCAGAAAACACAAACTCACAAAATTTGGCAAATAACCATGAAAAAGCAACAACACTTGAAAATGCTTATTTCGTGATTTCCAGTCGATTTTAGACACTTTTAGGTAGTTTTCATTTTTGCAAAACCACTATTCGTTTTGAAGTCTAGATGGTTAATATAAGCTAGATGGGGGTTGAAAACATTATATTTATCGAAGAGTTCATCGAAGTCACAACCGTTTTCAGAAAACACAAACTCACAAAATTTGGCAAATAACCATGAAAAAGCAAGAAAACTTGAAAATGATTATTTCGTGATTTCCAGTCGATTTTAGACACTTTTAGGTAGTTTTCATTTTTGCAAAACCACTATTCGTTTTGAAGTCTAGATGGTTAATATAAGCTAGATGGGTGTTGAAAACATTATATTTATCAAAGCGTTCATCGAAGTCACAACCGTTTTCAGAATACACAAACTCACAAAATTTCACAAATAACCATGAAAAAGCAACAAAACTTGAAAATGCTTATTTCGTGATTTCCAGTCGATTTTAGACACTTTTAGGTAGTTTTCATTTTTGCAAAACCACTATTCGTTTTGAAGTCTAGATGGTTAATATAAGCTAGATGGGTGTTGAAAACATTATATTTATCAAAGCGTTCATCGAAGTCACAACCGTTTTCAGAATACACAAACTCACAAAATTTGGCAAATAACCATGAAAAAGCAACAAAACTTGAAAATGCTTATTTCGTGATTTCCAGTCGATTTTAGACACTTTTAGGTAGTTTTCATTTTTGCAAAACCACTATTCGTTTTGAAGTCTAGATGGTTAATATAAGCAAGATGGGGGTTGAAAACATTATATTTATCAAAGCGTTCATCGAAGTCACAACCGTTTTCAGAAAACACAAACTCACAAAATTTGGCAAATAACCATGAAAAAGCAACAACACTTGAAAATGCTTATTTCGTGATTTCCAGTCGATTTTAGACACTTTTAGGTAGTTTTCATTTTTGCAAAACCACTATTCGTTTTGAAGTCTAGATGGTTAATATAAGCTAGATGGGTGTTGAAAACATTATATTTATCAAAGCGTTCATCGAAGTCACAACCGTTTTCAGAATACACAAACTCACAAAATTTGGCAAATAACCATGAAAAAGCAACAAAACTTGAAAATGCTTATTTCGTGATTTCCAGTCGATTTTAGACACTTTTAGGTAGTTTTCATTTTTGCAAAACCACTATTCGTTTTGAAGTCTAGATGGTTAATATAAGCAAGATGGGGGTTGAAAACATTATATTTATCAAAGCGTTCATCGAAGTCACAACCGTTTTCAGAAAACACAAACTCACAAAATTTGGCAAATAACCATGAAAAAGCAACAACACTTGAAAATGCTTATTTCGTGATTTCCAGTCGATTTTAGACACTTTTAGGTAGTTTTCATTTTTGCAAAACCACTATTCGTTTTGAAGTCTAGATGGTTAATATAAGCTAGATGGGGGTTGAAAACATTATATTTATCGAAGAGTTCATCGAAGTCACAACCGTTTTCAGAAAACACAAACTCACAAAATTTGGCAAATAACCATGAAAAAGCAAGAAAACTTGAAAATGATTATTTCGTGATTTCCAGTCGATTTTAGACACTTTTAGGTAGTTTTCATTTTTGCAAAACCACTATTCGTTTTGAAGTCTAGATGGTTAATATAAGCTAGATGGGTGTTGAAAACATTATATTTATCAAAGCGTTCATCGAAGTCACAACCGTTTTCAGAATACACAAACTCACAAAATTTCACAAATAACCATGAAAAAGCAACAAAACTTGAAAATGCTTATTTCGTGATTTCCAGTCGATTTTAGACACTTTTAGGTAGTTTTCATTTTTGCAAAACCACTATTCGTTTTGAAGTCTAGATGGTTAATATAAGCTAGATGGGTGTTGAAAACATTATATTTATCAAAGCGTTCATCGAAGTCACAACCGTTTTCAGAATACACAAACTCACAAAATTTGGCAAATAACCATGAAAAAGCAACAAAACTTGAAAATGCTTATTTCGTGATTTCCAGTCGATTTTAGACACTTTTAGGTAGTTTTCATTTTTGCAAAACCACTATTCGTTTTGAAGTCTAGATGGTTAATATAAGCAAGATGGGGGTTGAAAACATTATATTTATCAAAGCGTTCATCGAAGTCACAACCGTTTTGAGAATACACAAACTCATAAAATTTGGCAAATAACCATGAAAAAGCAACAAAACTTGAAAATGCTTATTTCGTGATTTCCAGTCGATTTTAGACACTTTTAGGTAGTTTTCATTTTTGCAAAACCACTATTCGTTTTGAAGTCTAGATGGTTAATATAAGCTAGATGGGTGTTGAAAACATTATATTTATCAAAGCGTTCATCGAAGTCACAACCGTTTTCAGAATACACAAACTCACAAAATTATGCAAATAACCATGAAAAAGCAACAAAACTTGAAAATGCTTATTTCGTGATTTCCAGTCGATTTTAGACACTTTTAGGTAGTTTTCATTTTTGCAAAACCACTATTCGTTTTGAAGTCTAGATGGTTAATATAAGCTAGATGGGTGTTGAAAACATTATATTTATCAAAGCGTTCATCGAAGTCACAACCGTTTTCAGAATACACAAACTCACAAAATTTCACAAATAACCATGAAAAAGCAACAAAACTTGAAAATGCTTATTTTGTGATTTCCAGTCGATTTTAGACACTTTTAGGTAGTTTTCATTTTTGCAAAACCACTATTCGTTTTGAAGTCTAGATGGTTAATATAAGCTAGATAGGTGTTGAAAACATTATATTTATCAAAACGTTCATCGAAGTCACAACCGTTTTCAGAAAACACAAACTCACAAAATTTGGCAAATAACCATGAAAAAGCAACAACACTTGAAAATGCTTATTTCGTGATTTCCAGTCGATTTTAGACACTTTTAGGTAGTTTTCATTTTTGCAAAACCACTATTCGTTTTGAAGTCTAGATGGTTAATATAAGCTAGATGGGGGTTGAAAACATTATATTTATCGAAGAGTTCATCGAAGTCACAACCGTTTTCAGAAAACACAAACTCACAAAATTTGGCAAATAACCATGAAAAAGCAAGAAAACTTGAAAATGATTATTTCGTGATTTCCAGTCGATTTTAGACACTTTTAGGTAGTTTTCATTTTTGCAAAACCACTATTCGTTTTGAAGTCTAGATGGTTAATATAAGCTAGATAGGTGTTGAAAACATTATATTTATCAAAACGTTCATCGAATTCACAACCGTTTTCAGAATACACAAACTCACAAAATTATGCAAATAACCATGAAAAAGCAACAAAACTTGAAAATGCTTATTTCGTGATTTCCAGTCGATTTTAGACACTTTTAGGTAGTTTTCATTTTTGCAAAACCACTATTCGTTTTGAAGTCTAGATGGTTAATATAAGCTAGATGGGTGTTGAAAACATTATATTTATCAAAGCGTTCATCGAAGTCACAACCGTTTTCAGAATACACAAACTCACAAAATTTCACAAATAACCATGAAAAAGCTACAAAACTTGAAAATGCTTATTTTGTGATTTCCAGTCGATTTTAGACACTTTTAGGTAGTTTTCATTTTTGCAAAACCACTATTCGTTTTGAAGTCTAGATGGTTAATATAAGCTAGATAGGTGTTGAAAACATTATATTTATCAAAACGTTCATCGAAGTCACAACCGTTTTCAGAAAACACAAACTCACAAAATTTGGCAAATAACCATGAAAAAGCAACAACACTTGAAAATGCTTATTTCGTGATTTCCAGTCGATTTTAGACACTTTTAGGTAGTTTTCATTTTTGCAAAACCACTATTCGTTTTGAAGTCTAGATGGTTAATATAAGCTAGATGGGGGTTGAAAACATTATATTTATCGAAGAGTTCATCGAAGTCACAACCGTTTTCAGAAAACACAAACTCACAAAATTTGGCAAATAACCATGAAAAAGCAAGAAAACTTGAAAATGATTATTTCGTGATTTCCAGTCGATTTTAGACACTTTTAGGTAGTTTTCATTTTTGCAAAACCACTATTCGTTTTGAAGTCTAGATGATTAATATAAGCTAGATGGGTGTTGAAAACATTATATTTATCAAAGCGTTCATCGAAGTCACAACCGTTTTCAGAATACACAAACTCATAAAATTTGGCAAATAACCATGAAAAAGCAACAAAACTTGAAAATGCTTATTTCGTGATTTCCAGTCGATTTTAGACACTTTTAGGTAGTTTTCATTTTTGCAAAACCACTATTCGTTTTGAAGTCTAGATGGTTAATATAAGCTAGATGGGTGTTGAAAACATTATATTTATCAAAGCGTTCATCGAAGTCACAACCGTTTTCAGAAAACACAAACTCACAAAATTTGGCAAATAACCATGAAAAAGCAACAAAACTTGAAAATGCTTATTTCGTGATTTCCAGTCGATTTTAGACACTTTTAGGTAGTTTTCATTTTTGCAAAACCACTATTCGTTTTGAAGTCTAGATGGTTAATATAAGCTAGATGGGTGTTGAAAACATTATATTTATCAAAGCGTTCATCGAAGTCACAACCGTTTTCAGAATACACAAACTCACAAAATTAGGCAAATAACCATGAAAAAGCAACAAAACTTGAAAATGCTTATTTCGTGATTTCCAGTCGATTTTAGACACTTTTAGGTAGTTTTCATTTTTGCAAAACCACTATTCGTTTTGAAGTCTAGATGGTTAATATAAGCAAGATGGGGGTTGAAAACATTATATTTATCAAAGCGTTCATCGAAGTCACAACCGTTTTGAGAATACACAAACTCATAAAATTTGGCAAATAACCATGAAAAAGCAACAAAACTTGAAAATGCTTATTTCGTGATTTCCAGTCGATTTTAGACACTTTTAGGTAGTTTTCATTTTTGCAAAACCACTATTCGTTTTGAAGTCTAGATGGTTAATATAAGCTAGATGGGTGTTGAAAACATTATATTTATCAAAGCGTTCATCGAAGTCACAACCGTTTTCAGAATACACAAACTCACAAAATTTGGCAAATAACCATGAAAAAGCAACAAAACTTGAAAATGCTTATTTCGTGATTTCCAGTCGATTTTAGACACTTTTAGGTAGTTTTCATTTTTGCAAAACCACTATTCGTTTTGAAGTCTAGATGGTTAATATAAGCTAGATGGGTGTTGAAAACATTATATTTATCAAAGCGTTCATCGAATTCACAACCGTTTTCAGAATACACAAACTCACAAAATTATGCAAATAACCATGAAAAAGCAACAAAACTTGAAAATGCTTATTTCGTGATTTCCAGTCGATTTTAGACACTTTTAGGTAGTTTTCATTTTTGCAAAACCACTATTCGTTTTGAAGTCTAGATGGTTAATATAAGCTAGATGGGTGTTGAAAACATTATATTTATCAAAGCGTTCATCGAAGTCACAACCGTTTTCAGAATACACAAACTCACAAAATTTCACAAATAACCATGAAAAAGCTACAAAACTTGAAAATGCTTATTTTGTGATTTCCAGTCGATTTTAGACACTTTTAGGTAGTTTTCATTTTTGCAAAACCACTATTCGTTTTGAAGTCTAGATGGTTAATATAAGCTAGATAGGTGTTGAAAACATTATATTTATCAAAACGTTCATCGAAGTCACAACCGTTTTCAGAAAACACAAACTCACAAAATTTGGCAAATAACCATGAAAAAGCAACAACACTTGAAAATGCTTATTTCGTGATTTCCAGTCGATTTTAGACACTTTTAGGTAGTTTTCATTTTTGCAAAACCACTATTCGTTTTGAAGTCTAGATGGTTAATATAAGCTAGATGGGGGTTGAAAACATTATATTTATCGAAGAGTTCATCGAAGTCACAACCGTTTTCAGAAAACACAAACTCACAAAATTTGGCAAATAACCATGAAAAAGCAAGAAAACTTGAAAATGATTATTTCGTGATTTCCAGTCGATTTTAGACACTTTTAGGTAGTTTTCATTTTTGCAAAACCACTATTCGTTTTGAAGTCTAGATGGTTAATATAAGCTAGATGGGTGTTGAAAACATTATATTTATCAAAGCGTTCATCGAAGTCACAACCGTTTTCAGAATACACAAACTCATAAAATTTGGCAAATAACCATGAAAAAGCAACAAAACTTGAAAATGCTTATTTCGTGATTTCCAGTCGATTTTAGACACTTTTAGGTAGTTTTCATTTTTGCAAAACCACTATTCGTTTTGAAGTCTAGATGGTTAATATAAGCTAGATGGGTGTTGAAAACATTATATTTATCAAAGCGTTCATCGAAGTCACAACCGTTTTCAGAAAACACAAACTCACAAAATTTGGCAAATAACCATGAAAAAGCAACAAAACTTGAAAATGCTTATTTCGTGATTTCCAGTCGATTTTAGACACTTTTAGGTAGTTTTCATTTTTGCAAAACCACTATTCGTTTTGAAGTCTAGATGGTTAATATAAGCTAGATGGGTGTTGAAAACATTATATTTATCAAAGCGTTCATCGAGGTCACAACCGTTTTCAGAATACACAAACTCACAAAATTAGGCAAATAACCATGAAAAAGCAACAAAACTTGAAAATGCTTATTTCGTGATTTCCAGTCGATTTTAGACACTTTTAGGTAGTTTTCATTTTTGCAAAACCACTATTCGTTTTGAAGTCTAGATGGTTAATATAAGCAAGATGGGGGTTGAAAACATTATATTTATCAAAGCGTTCATCGAAGTCACAACCGTTTTGAGAATACACAAACTCATAAAATTTGGCAAATAACCATGAAAAAGCAACAAAACTTGAAAATGCTTATTTCGTGATTTCCAGTCGATTTTAGACACTTTTAGGTAGTTTTCATTTTTGCAAAACCACTATTCGTTTTGAAGTCTAGATGGTTAATATAAGCTAGATGGGTGTTGAAAACATTATATTTATCAAAGCGTTCATCGAAGTCACAACCGTTTTCAGAATACACAAACTCACAAAATTTGGCAAATAACCATGAAAAAGCAACAAAACTTGAAAATGCTTATTTCGTGATTTCCAGTCGATTTTAGACACTTTTAGGTAGTTTTCATTTTTGCAAAACCACTATTCGTTTTGAAGTCTAGATGGTTAATATAAGCTAGATGGGTGTTGAAAACATTATATTTATCAAAGCGTTCATCGAATTCACAACCGTTTTCAGAATACACAAACTCACAAAATTATGCAAATAACCATGAAAAAGCAACAAAACTTGAAAATGCTTATTTCGTGATTTCCAGTCGATTTTAGACACTTTTAGGTAGTTTTCATTTTTGCAAAACCACTATTCGTTTTGAAGTCTAGATGGTTAATATAAGCTAGATGGGTGTTGAAAACATTATATTTATCAAAGCGTTCATCGAAGTCACAACCGTTTTCAGAATACACAAACTCACAAAATTTCACAAATAACCATGAAAAAGCTACAAAACTTGAAAATGCTTATTTTGTGATTTCCAGTCGATTTTAGACACTTTTAGGTAGTTTTCATTTTTGCAAAACCACTATTCGTTTTGAAGTCTAGATGGTTAATATAAGCTAGATAGGTGTTGAAAACATTATATTTATCAAAACGTTCATCGAAGTCACAACCGTTTTCAGAAAACACAAACTCACAAAATTTGGCAAATAACCATGAAAAAGCAACAACACTTGAAAATGCTTATTTCGTGATTTCCAGTCGATTTTAGACACTTTTAGGTAGTTTTCATTTTTGCAAAACCACTATTCGTTTTGAAGTCTAGATGGTTAATATAAGCTAGATGGGGGTTGAAAACATTATATTTATCGAAGAGTTCATCGAAGTCACAACCGTTTTCAGAAAACACAAACTCACAAAATTTGGCAAATAACCATGAAAAAGCAAGAAAACTTGAAAATGATTATTTCGTGATTTCCAGTCGATTTTAGACACTTTTAGGTAGTTTTCATTTTTGCAAAACCACTATTCGTTTTGAAGTCTAGATGGTTAATATAAGCTAGATGGGTGTTGAAAACATTATATTTATCAAAGCGTTCATCGAAGTCACAACCGTTTTCAGAATACACAAACTCATAAAATTTGGCAAATAACCATGAAAAAGCAACAAAACTTGAAAATGCTTATTTCGTGATTTCCAGTCGATTTTAGACACTTTTAGGTAGTTTTCATTTTTGCAAAACCACTATTCGTTTTGAAGTCTAGATGGTTAATATAAGCTAGATGGGTGTTGAAAACATTATATTTATCAAAGCGTTCATCGAAGTCACAACCGTTTTCAGAAAACACAAACTCACAAAATTTGGCAAATAACCATGAAAAAGCAACAAAACTTGAAAATGCTTATTTCGTGATTTCCAGTCGATTTTAGACACTTTTAGGTAGTTTTCATTTTTGCAAAACCACTATTCGTTTTGAAGTCTAGATGGTTAATATAAGCTAGATGGGTGTTGAAAACATTATATTTATCAAAGCGTTCATCGAGGTCACAACCGTTTTCAGAATACACAAACTCACAAAATTAGGCAAATAACCATGAAAAAGCAACAAAACTTGAAAATGCTTATTTCGTGATTTCCAGTCGATTTTAGACACTTTTAGGTAGTTTTCATTTTTGCAAAACTACTATTCGTTTTGAAGTCTAGATGGTTAATATAAGCTAGATGGGTGTTGAAAACATTATATTTATCAAAGCGTTCATCGAGGTCACAACCGTTTTCAGAATACACAAACTCACAAAATTAGGCAAATAACCATGAAAAAGCAACAAAACTTGAAAATGCTTATTTCGTGATTTCCAGTCGATTTTAGACACTTTTAGGTAGTTTTCATTTTTGCAAAACCACTATTCGTTTTGAAGTCTAGATGGTTAATATAAGCTAGATGGGGGTTGAAAACATTATATTTATCAAAGCGTTCATCGAAGTCACAACCGTTTTGAGAATACACAAACTCATAAAATTTGGCAAATAACCATGAAAAAGCAACAAAACTTGAAAATGCTTATTTCGTGATTTCCAGTCGATTTTAGACACTTTTAGGTAGTTTTCATTTTTGCAAAACCACTATTGGTTTTGAAGTCTAGATGGTTAATATAAGCTAGATGGGTGTTGAAAACATTATATTTATCAAAGCGTTCATCGAAGTCACAACCGTTTTCAGAATACACAAACTCACAAAATTTGGCAAATAACCATGAAAAAGCAACAAAACTTGAAAATGCTTATTTCGTGATTTCCAGTCGATTTTAGACACTTTTAGGTAGTTTTCATTTTTGCAAAACCACTATTCGTTTTGAAGTCTAGATGGTTAATATAAGCTAGATGGGTGTTGAAAACATTATATTTATCAAAGCGTTCATCGAATTCACAACCGTTTTCAGAATACACAAGCTCACAAAATTATGCAAATAACCATGAAAAAGCAACAAAACTTGAAAATGCTTATTTCGTGATTTCCAGTCGATTTTAGACACTTTTAGGTAGTTTTCATTTTTGCAAAACCACTATTCGTTTTGAAGTCTAGATGGTTAATATAAGCTAGATGGGTGTTGAAAACATTATATTTATCAAAGCGTTCATCGAAGTCACAACCGTTTTCAGAATACACAAACTCACAAAATTTCACAAATAACCATGAAAAAGCAACAAAACTTGAAAATGCTTATTTTGTGATTTCCAGTCGATTTTAGACACTTTTAGGTAGTTTTCATTTTTGCAAAACCACTATTCGTTTTGAAGTCTAGATGGTTAATATAAGCTAGATAGGTGTTGAAAACATTATATTTATCAAAACGTTCATCGAAGTCACAACCGTTTTCAGAAAACACAAACTCACAAAATTTGGCAAATAACCATGAAAAAGCAACAACACTTGAAAATGCTTATTTCGTGATTTCCAGTCGATTTTAGACACTTTTAGGTAGTTTTCATTTTTGCAAAACCACTATTCGTTTTGAAGTCTAGATGGTTAATATAAGCTAGATGGGGGTTGAAAACATTATATTTATCGAAGAGTTCATCGAAGTCACAACCGTTTTCAGAAAACACAAACTCACAAAATTTGGCAAATAACCATGAAAAAGCAAGAAAACTTGAAAATGATTATTTCGTGATTTCCAGTCGATTTTAGACACTTTTAGGTAGTTTTCATTTTTGCAAAACCACTATTCGTTTTGAAGTCTAGATGGTTAATATAAGCTAGATGGGTGTTGAAAACATTATATTTATCAAAGCGTTCATCGAAGTCACAACCGTTTTCAGAATACACAAACTCATAAAATTTGGCAAATAACCATGAAAAAGCAACAAAACTTGAAAATGCTTATTTCGTGATTTCCAGTCGATTTTAGACACTTTAAGGTAGTTTTCATTTATGCAAAACCACTATTCGTTTTGAAGTCTAGATGGTTAATATAAGCTAGATGGGTGTTGAAAACATTATATTTATCAAAGCGTTCATCGAAGTCACAACCGTTTTCAGAAAACACAAACTCACAAAATTTGGCAAATAACCATGAACAAGCAACAAAACTTGAAAATGCTTATTTCGTGATTTCCAGTCGATTTTAGACACTTTTAGGTAGTTTTCATTTTTGCAAAACCACTATTCGTTTTGAAGTCTAGATGGTTAATATAAGCTAGATGGGTGTTGAAAACATTATATTTATCAAAGCGTTCATCGAAGTCACAACCGTTTTCAGAATACACAAACTCACAAAATTAGGCAAATAACCATGAAAAAGCAACAAAACTTGAAAATGCTTATTTCGTGATTTCCAGTCGATTTCAAACACTTTTAGGTAGTTTTCATTTTTGCAAAACAACTATTCGTTTTGAAGTCTAGATGGTTAATATAAGCTAGATGGGTGTTGAAAACATTATATTTATCAAAGCGTTCATCGAAGTCACAACCGTTTTCAGAATACACAAACTCACAAAATTTGGCAAATAACCATGAAAAAGCAACAAAACTTGAAAATGATTATTTCGTGATTTCCAGTCGATTTTAGACACTTTTAGGTAGTTTTCATTTTTGCAAAACCACTATTCGTTTTGAAGTCTAGATGGTTAATATAAGCTAGATGGGTGTTGAAAACATTATATTTATCAAAGCGTTCATCGAAGTCACAACCGTTTTCAGAATACACAAACTCATAAAATTTGGCAAATAACCATGAAAAAGCAACAAAACTTGAAAATGCTTATTTCGTGATTTCCAGTCGATTTTAGACACTTTTAGGTAGTTTTCATTTTTGCAAAACCACTATTCGTTTTGAAGTCTAGATGGTTAATATAAGCTAGATGGGTGTTGAAAACATTATATTTATCAAAGCGTTCATCGAAGTCACAACCGTTTTCAGAAAACACAAACTCACAAAATTTGGCAAATAACCATGAAAAAGCAACAAAACTTGAAAATGCTTATTTCGTGATTTCCAGTCGATTTTAGACACTTTTAGGTAGTTTTCATTTTTGCAAAACCACTATTCGTTTTGAAGTCTAGATGGTTAATATAAGCTAGATGGGTGTTGAAAACATTATATTTATCAAAGCGTTCATCGAGGTCACAACCGTTTTCAGAATACACAAACTCACAAAATTAGGCAAATAACCATGAAAAAGCAACAAAACTTGAAAATGCTTATTTCGTGATTTCCAGTCGATTTTAGACACTTTTAGGTAGTTTTCATTTTTGCAAAACTACTATTCGTTTTGAAGTCTAGATGGTTAATATAAGCTAGATGGGTGTTGAAAACATTATATTTATCAAAGCGTTCATCGAGGTCACAACCGTTTTCAGAATACACAAACTCACAAAATTAGGCAAATAACCATGAAAAAGCAACAAAACTTGAAAATGCTTATTTCGTGATTTCCAGTCGATTTTAGACACTTTTAGGTAGTTTTCATTTTTGCAAAACCACTATTCGTTTTGAAGTCTAGATGGTTAATATAAGCTAGATGGGGGTTGAAAACATTATATTTATCAAAGCGTTCATCGAAGTCACAACCGTTTTGAGAATACACAAACTCATAAAATTTGGCAAATAACCATGAAAAAGCAACAAAACTTGAAAATGCTTATTTCGTGATTTCCAGTCGATTTTAGACACTTTTAGGTAGTTTTCATTTTTGCAAAACCACTATTCGTTTTGAAGTCTAGATGGTTAATATAAGCTAGATGGGTGTTGAAAACATTATATTTATCAAAGCGTTCATCGAAGTCACAACCGTTTTCAGAATACACAAACTCATAAAATTTGGCAAATAACCATGAAAAAGCAACAAAACTTGAAAATGCTTATTTCGTGATTTCCAGTCGATTTTAGACACTTTAAGGTAGTTTTCATTTATGCAAAACCACTATTCGTTTTGAAGTCTAGATGGTTAATATAAGCTAGATGGGTGTTGAAAACATTATATTTATCAAAGCGTTCATCGAAGTCACAACCGTTTTCAGAAAACACAAACTCACAAAATTTGGCAAATAACCATGAACAAGCAACAAAACTTGAAAATGCTTATTTCGTGATTTCCAGTCGATTTTAGACACTTTTAGGTAGTTTTCATTTTTGCAAAACCACTATTCGTTTTGAAGTCTAGATGGTTAATATAAGCTAGATGGGTGTTGAAAACATTATATTTATCAAAGCGTTCATCGAAGTCACAACCGTTTTCAGAATACACAAACTCACAAAATTAGGCAAATAACCATGAAAAAGCAACAAAACTTGAAAATGCTTATTTCGTGATTTCCAGTCGATTTCAAACACTTTTAGGTAGTTTTCATTTTTGCAAAACAACTATTCGTTTTGAAGTCTAGATGGTTAATATAAGCTAGATGGGTGTTGAAAACATTATATTTATCAAAGCGTTCATCGAAGTCACAACCGTTTTCAGAATACACAAACTCACAAAATTTGGCAAATAACCATGAAAAAGCAAGAAAACTTGAAAATGATTATTTCGTGATTTCCAGTCGATTTTAGACACTTTTAGGTAGTTTTCATTTTTGCAAAACCACTATTCGTTTTGAAGTCTAGATGGTTAATATAAGCTAGATGGGTGTTGAAAACATTATATTTATCAAAGCGTTCATCGAAGTCACAACCGTTTTCAGAATACACAAACTCATAAAATTTGGCAAATAACCATGAAAAAGCAACAAAACTTGAAAATGCTTATTTCGTGATTTCCAGTCGATTTTAGACACTTTTAGGTAGTTTTCATTTTTGCAAAACCACTATTCGTTTTGAAGTCTAGATGGTTAATATAAGCTAGATGGGTGTTGAAAACATTATATTTATCAAAGCGTTCATCGAAGTCACAACCGTTTTCAGAAAACACAAACTCACAAAATTTGGCAAATAACCATGAAAAAGCAACAAAACTTGAAAATGCTTATTTCGTGATTTCCAGTCGATTTTAGACACTTTTAGGTAGTTTTCATTTTTGCAAAACCACTATTCGTTTTGAAGTCTAGATGGTTAATATAAGCTAGATGGGTGTTGAAAACATTATATTTATCAAAGCGTTCATCGAGGTCACAACCGTTTTCAGAATACACAAACTCACAAAATTAGGCAAATAACCATGAAAAAGCAACAAAACTTGAAAATGCTTATTTCGTGATTTCCAGTCGATTTTAGACACTTTTAGGTAGTTTTCATTTTTGCAAAACTACTATTCGTTTTGAAGTCTAGATGGTTAATATAAGCTAGATGGGTGTTGAAAACATTATATTTATCAAAGCGTTCATCGAGGTCACAACCGTTTTCAGAATACACAAACTCACAAAATTAGGCAAATAACCATGAAAAAGCAACAAAACTTGAAAATGCTTATTTCGTGATTTCCAGTCGATTTTAGACACTTTTAGGTAGTTTTCATTTTTGCAAAACCACTATTCGTTTTGAAGTCTAGATGGTTAATATAAGCTAGATGGGGGTTGAAAACATTATATTTATCAAAGCGTTCATCGAAGTCACAACCGTTTTGAGAATACACAAACTCATAAAATTTGGCAAATAACCATGAAAAAGCAACAAAACTTGAAAATGCTTATTTCGTGATTTCCAGTCGATTTTAGACACTTTTAGGTAGTTTTCATTTTTGCAAAACCACTATTGGTTTTGAAGTCTAGATGGTTAATATAAGCTAGATGGGTGTTGAAAACATTATATTTATCAAAGCGTTCATCGAAGTCACAACCGTTTTCAGAATACACAAACTCACAAAATTTGGCAAATAACCATGAAAAAGCAACAAAACTTGAAAATGCTTATTTCGTGATTTCCAGTCGATTTTAGACACTTTTAGGTAGTTTTCATTTTTGCAAAACCACTATTCGTTTTGAAGTCTAGATGGTTAATATAAGCTAGATGGGTGTTGAAAACATTATATTTATCAAAGCGTTCATCGAATTCACAACCGTTTTCAGAATACACAAGCTCACAAAATTATGCAAATAACCATGAAAAAGCAACAAAACTTGAAAATGCTTATTTCGTGATTTCCAGTCGATTTTAGACACTTTTAGGTAGTTTTCATTTTTGCAAAACCACTATTCGTTTTGAAGTCTAGATGGTTAATATAAGCTAGATGGGTGTTGAAAACATTATATTTATCAAAGCGTTCATCGAAGTCACAACCGTTTTCAGAATACACAAACTCACAAAATTTCACAAATAACCATGAAAAAGCAACAAAACTTGAAAATGCTTATTTCGTGATTTCCAGTCGATTTTAGACACTTTTAGGTAGTTTTCATTTTTGCAAAACCACTATTCGTTTTGAAGTCTAGATGGTTAATATAAGCTAGATAGGTGTTGAAAACATTATATTTATCAAAACGTTCATCGAAGTCACAACCGTTTTCAGAAAACACAAACTCACAAAATTTGGCAAATAACCATGAAAAAGCAACAACACTTGAAAATGCTTATTTCGTGATTTCCAGTCGATTTTAGACACTTTTAGGTAGTTTTCATTTTTGCAAAACCACTATTCGTTTTGAAGTCTAGATGGTTAATATAAGCTAGATGGGGGTTGAAAACATTATATTTATCGAAGAGTTCATCGAAGTCACAACCGTTTTCAGAAAACACAAACTCACAAAATTTGGCAAATAACCATGAAAAAGCAAGAAAACTTGAAAATGATTATTTCGTGATTTCCAGTCGATTTTAGACACTTTTAGGTAGTTTTCATTTTTGCAAAACCACTATTCGTTTTGAAGTCTAGATGGTTAATATAAGCTAGATGGGTGTTGAAAACATTATATTTATCAAAGCGTTCATCGAAGTCACAACCGTTTTCAGAATACACAAACTCACAAAATTAGGCAAATAACCATGAAAAAGCAACAAAACTTGAAAATGCTTATTTCGTGATTTCCAGTCGATTTCAAACACTTTTAGGTAGTTTTCATTTTTGCAAAACAACTATTCGTTTTGAAGTCTAGATGGTTAATATAAGCTAGATGGGTGTTGAAAACATTATATTTATCAAAGCGTTCATCGAAGTCACAACCGTTTTCAGAATACACAAACTCACAAAATTTGGCAAATAACCATGAAAAAGCAACAAAACTTGAAAATGATTATTTCGTGATTTCCAGTCGATTTTAGACACTTTTAGGTAGTTTTCATTTTTGCAAAACCACTATTCGTTTTGAAGTCTAGATGGTTAATATAAGCTAGATGGGTGTTGAAAACATTATATTTATCAAAGCGTTCATCGAAGTCACAACCGTTTTCAGAATACACAAACTCATAAAATTTGGCAAATAACCATGAAAAAGCAACAAAACTTGAAAATGCTTATTTCGTGATTTCCAGTCGATTTTAGACACTTTTAGGTAGTTTTCATTTTTGCAAAACCACTATTCGTTTTGAAGTCTAGATGGTTAATATAAGCTAGATGGGTGTTGAAAACATTATATTTATCAAAGCGTTCATCGAAGTCACAACCGTTTTCAGAAAACACAAACTCACAAAATTTGGCAAATAACCATGAAAAAGCAACAAAACTTGAAAATGCTTATTTCGTGATTTCCAGTCGATTTTAGACACTTTTAGGTAGTTTTCATTTTTGCAAAACCACTATTCGTTTTGAAGTCTAGATGGTTAATATAAGCTAGATGGGTGTTGAAAACATTATATTTATCAAAGCGTTCATCGAGGTCACAACCGTTTTCAGAATACACAAACTCACAAAATTAGGCAAATAACCATGAAAAAGCAACAAAACTTGAAAATGCTTATTTCGTGATTTCCAGTCGATTTTAGACACTTTTAGGTAGTTTTCATTTTTGCAAAACTACTATTCGTTTTGAAGTCTAGATGGTTAATATAAGCTAGATGGGTGTTGAAAACATTATATTTATCAAAGCGTTCATCGAGGTCACAACCGTTTTCAGAATACACAAACTCACAAAATTAGGCAAATAACCATGAAAAAGCAACAAAACTTGAAAATGCTTATTTCGTGATTTCCAGTCGATTTTAGACACTTTTAGGTAGTTTTCATTTTTGCAAAACCACTATTCGTTTTGAAGTCTAGATGGTTAATATAAGCTAGATGGGGGTTGAAAACATTATATTTATCAAAGCGTTCATCGAAGTCACAACCGTTTTGAGAATACACAAACTCATAAAATTTGGCAAATAACCATGAAAAAGCAACAAAACTTGAAAATGCTTATTTCGTGATTTCCAGTCGATTTTAGACACTTTTAGGTAGTTTTCATTTTTGCAAAACCACTATTCGTTTTGAAGTCTAGATGGTTAATATAAGCTAGATGGGTGTTGAAAACATTATATTTATCAAAGCGTTCATCGAAGTCACAACCGTTTTCAGAATACACAAACTCATAAAATTTGGCAAATAACCATGAAAAAGCAACAAAACTTGAAAATGCTTATTTCGTGATTTCCAGTCGATTTTAGACACTTTAAGGTAGTTTTCATTTATGCAAAACCACTATTCGTTTTGAAGTCTAGATGGTTAATATAAGCTAGATGGGTGTTGAAAACATTATATTTATCAAAGCGTTCATCGAAGTCACAACCGTTTTCAGAAAACACAAACTCACAAAATTTGGCAAATAACCATGAACAAGCAACAAAACTTGAAAATGCTTATTTCGTGATTTCCAGTCGATTTTAGACACTTTTAGGTAGTTTTCATTTTTGCAAAACCACTATTCGTTTTGAAGTCTAGATGGTTAATATAAGCTAGATGGGTGTTGAAAACATTATATTTATCAAAGCGTTCATCGAAGTCACAACCGTTTTCAGAATACACAAACTCACAAAATTAGGCAAATAACCATGAAAAAGCAACAAAACTTGAAAATGCTTATTTCGTGATTTCCAGTCGATTTCAAACACTTTTAGGTAGTTTTCATTTTTGCAAAACAACTATTCGTTTTGAAGTCTAGATGGTTAATATAAGCTAGATGGGTGTTGAAAACATTATATTTATCAAAGCGTTCATCGAAGTCACAACCGTTTTCAGAATACACAAACTCACAAAATTTGGCAAATAACCATGAAAAAGCAAGAAAACTTGAAAATGATTATTTCGTGATTTCCAGTCGATTTTAGACACTTTTAGGTAGTTTTCATTTTTGCAAAACCACTATTCGTTTTGAAGTCTAGATGGTTAATATAAGCTAGATGGGTGTTGAAAACATTATATTTATCAAAGCGTTCATCGAAGTCACAACCGTTTTCAGAATACACAAACTCATAAAATTTGGCAAATAACCATGAAAAAGCAACAAAACTTGAAAATGCTTATTTCGTGATTTCCAGTCGATTTTAGACACTTTTAGGTAGTTTTCATTTTTGCAAAACCACTATTCGTTTTGAAGTCTAGATGGTTAATATAAGCTAGATGGGTGTTGAAAACATTATATTTATCAAAGCGTTCATCGAAGTCACAACCGTTTTCAGAAAACACAAACTCACAAAATTTGGCAAATAACCATGAAAAAGCAACAAAACTTGAAAATGCTTATTTCGTGATTTCCAGTCGATTTTAGACACTTTTAGGTAGTTTTCATTTTTGCAAAACCACTATTCGTTTTGAAGTCTAGATGGTTAATATAAGCTAGATGGGTGTTGAAAACATTATATTTATCAAAGCGTTCATCGAGGTCACAACCGTTTTCAGAATACACAAACTCACAAAATTAGGCAAATAACCATGAAAAAGCAACAAAACTTGAAAATGCTTATTTCGTGATTTCCAGTCGATTTTAGACACTTTTAGGTAGTTTTCATTTTTGCAAAACTACTATTCGTTTTGAAGTCTAGATGGTTAATATAAGCTAGATGGGTGTTGAAAACATTATATTTATCAAAGCGTTCATCGAGGTCACAACCGTTTTCAGAATACACAAACTCACAAAATTAGGCAAATAACCATGAAAAAGCAACAAAACTTGAAAATGCTTATTTCGTGATTTCCAGTCGATTTTAGACACTTTTAGGTAGTTTTCATTTTTGCAAAACCACTATTCGTTTTGAAGTCTAGATGGTTAATATAAGCTAGATGGGGGTTGAAAACATTATATTTATCAAAGCGTTCATCGAAGTCACAACCGTTTTGAGAATACACAAACTCATAAAATTTGGCAAATAACCATGAAAAAGCAACAAAACTTGAAAATGCTTATTTCGTGATTTCCAGTCGATTTTAGACACTTTTAGGTAGTTTTCATTTTTGCAAAACCACTATTGGTTTTGAAGTCTAGATGGTTAATATAAGCTAGATGGGTGTTGAAAACATTATATTTATCAAAGCGTTCATCGAAGTCACAACCGTTTTCAGAATACACAAACTCACAAAATTTGGCAAATAACCATGAAAAAGCAACAAAACTTGAAAATGCTTATTTCGTGATTTCCAGTCGATTTTAGACACTTTTAGGTAGTTTTCATTTTTGCAAAACCACTATTCGTTTTGAAGTCTAGATGGTTAATATAAGCTAGATGGGTGTTGAAAACATTATATTTATCAAAGCGTTCATCGAATTCACAACCGTTTTCAGAATACACAAGCTCACAAAATTATGCAAATAACCATGAAAAAGCAACAAAACTTGAAAATGCTTATTTCGTGATTTCCAGTCGATTTTAGACACTTTTAGGTAGTTTTCATTTTTGCAAAACCACTATTCGTTTTGAAGTCTAGATGGTTAATATAAGCTAGATGGGTGTTGAAAACATTATATTTATCAAAGCGTTCATCGAAGTCACAACCGTTTTCAGAATACACAAACTCACAAAATTTCACAAATAACCATGAAAAAGCAACAAAACTTGAAAATGCTTATTTCGTGATTTCCAGTCGATTTTAGACACTTTTAGGTAGTTTTCATTTTTGCAAAACCACTATTCGTTTTGAAGTCTAGATGGTTAATATAAGCTAGATAGGTGTTGAAAACATTATATTTATCAAAACGTTCATCGAAGTCACAACCGTTTTCAGAAAACACAAACTCACAAAATTTGGCAAATAACCATGAAAAAGCAACAACACTTGAAAATGCTTATTTCGTGATTTCCAGTCGATTTTAGACACTTTTAGGTAGTTTTCATTTTTGCAAAACCACTATTCGTTTTGAAGTCTAGATGGTTAATATAAGCTAGATGGGGGTTGAAAACATTATATTTATCGAAGAGTTCATCGAAGTCACAACCGTTTTCAGAAAACACAAACTCACAAAATTTGGCAAATAACCATGAAAAAGCAAGAAAACTTGAAAATGATTATTTCGTGATTTCCAGTCGATTTTAGACACTTTTAGGTAGTTTTCATTTTTGCAAAACCACTATTCGTTTTGAAGTCTAGATGGTTAATATAAGCTAGATGGGTGTTGAAAACATTATATTTATCAAAGCGTTCATCGAAGTCACAACCGTTTTCAGAATACACAAACTCATAAAATTTGGCAAATAACCATGAAAAAGCAACAAAACTTGAAAATGCTTATTTCGTGATTTCCAGTCGATTTTAGACACTTTAAGGTAGTTTTCATTTATGCAAAACCACTATTCGTTTTGAAGTCTAGATGGTTAATATAAGCTAGATGGGTGTTGAAAACATTATATTTATCAAAGCGTTCATCGAAGTCACAACCGTTTTCAGAAAACACAAACTCACAAAATTTGGCAAATAACCATGAACAAGCAACAAAACTTGAAAATGCTTATTTCGTGATTTCCAGTCGATTTTAGACACTTTTAGGTAGTTTTCATTTTTGCAAAACCACTATTCGTTTTGAAGTCTAGATGGTTAATATAAGCTAGATGGGTGTTGAAAACATTATATTTATCAAAGCGTTCATCGAAGTCACAACCGTTTTCAGAATACACAAACTCACAAAATTAGGCAAATAACCATGAAAAAGCAACAAAACTTGAAAATGCTTATTTCGTGATTTCCAGTCGATTTCAAACACTTTTAGGTAGTTTTCATTTTTGCAAAACAACTATTCGTTTTGAAGTCTAGATGGTTAATATAAGCTAGATGGGTGTTGAAAACATTATATTTATCAAAGCGTTCATCGAAGTCACAACCGTTTTCAGAATACACAAACTCACAAAATTTGGCAAATAACCATGAAAAAGCAACAAAACTTGAAAATGCTTATTTCGTGATTTCCAGTCGATGTTAGACACTTTTAGGTAGTTTTCATTTTTGCAAAACCACTATTCGTTTTGAAGTCTAGATGGTTAATATAAGCTAGATGGGTGTTGAAAACATTATATTTATCAAAGCGTTCATCGAAGTCACAACCGTTTTCAGAATACACAAACTCACAAAATTAGGCAAATAACCATGAAAAAGCAACAAAACTTGAAAATGCTTATTTCGTGATTTCCAGTCGATTTTAGACACTTTTAGGTAGTTTTCATTTTTGCAAAACCACTATTCGTTTTGAAGTCTAGATGGTTAATATAAGCTAGATGGGGGTTGAAAACATTATATTTATCGAAGAGTTCATCGAAGTCACAACCGTTTTCAGAAAACACAAACTCACAAAATTTGGCAAATAACCATGAAAAAGCAAGAAAACTTGAAAATGCTTATTTCGTGATTTCCAGTCGATTTTAGACACTTTTAGGTAGTTTTCATTTTTGCAAAACCACTATTCGTTTTGAAGTCTAGATGGTTAATATAAGCTAGATGGGTGTTGAAAACATTATATTTATCAAAGCGTTCATCGAAGTCACAACCGTTTTCAGAATACACAAACTCACAAAATTAGGCAAATAACCATGAAAAAGCAACAAAACTTGAAAATGCTTATTTCGTGATTTCCAGTCGATTTTAGACACTTTTAGGTAGTTTTCATTTTTGCAAAACCACTATTCGTTTTGAAGTCTAGATGGTTAATATAAGCTAGATGGGTGTTGAAAACATTATATTTATCAAAGCGTTCATCGAAGTCACAACCGTTTTCAGAATACACAAACTCACAAAATTTGGCAAATAACCATGAAAAAGCAACAAAACTTGAAAATGCTTATTTCGTGATTTCCAGTCGATTTTAGACACTTTTAGGTAGTTTTCATTTTTGCAAACCCACTATTCGTTTTGAAGTCTAGATGGTTAATATAAGCAAGATGGGGGTTGAAAACATTATATTTATCAAAGCGTTCATCGAAGTCACAACCGTTTTCAGAATACACAAACTCATAAAATTTGGCAAATAACCATGAAAAAGCAAGAAAACTTGAAAATGCTTATTTCGTGATTTCCAGTCGATTTTAGACACTTTTAGGTAGTTTTCATTTTTGCAAAACCACTATTCGTTTTGAAGTCTAGATGGTTAATATAAGCTAGATGGGTGTTGAAAACATTATATTTATCAAAGCGTTCATCGAAGTCACAACCGTTTTCAGAATACACAAACTCACAAAATTTGGCAAATAACCATGAAAAAGCAACAAAACTTGAAAATGCTTATTTCGTGATTTCCAGTCGATTTTAGACACTTTTAGGTAGTTTTCATTTTTGCAAAACCACTATTCGTTTTGAAGTCTAGATGGTTAATATAAGCTAGATGGGTGTTGAAAACATTATATTTATCAAAGCGTTCATCGAATTCACAACCGTTTTCAGAATACACAAGCTCACAAAATTATGCAAATAACCATGAAAAAGCAACAAAACTTGAAAATGCTTATTTCGTGATTTCCAGTCGATTTTAGACACTTTTAGGTAGTTTTCATTTTTGCAAAACCACTATTCGTTTTGAAGTCTAGATGGTTAATATAAGCTAGATGGGTGTTGAAAACATTATATTTATCAAAGCGTTCATCGAAGTCACAACCGTTTTCAGAATACACAAACTCACAAAATTTCACAAATAACCATGAAAAAGCAACAAAACTTGAAAATGCTTATTTTGTGATTTCCAGTCGATTTTAGACACTTTTAGGTAGTTTTCATTTTTGCAAAACCACTATTCGTTTTGAAGTCTAGATGGTTAATATAAGCTAGATAGGTGTTGAAAACATTATATTTATCAAAACGTTCATCGAAGTCACAACCGTTTTCAGAAAACACAAACTCACAAAATTTGGCAAATAACCATGAAAAAGCAACAACACTTGAAAATGCTTATTTCGTGATTTCCAGTCGATTTTAGACACTTTTAGGTAGTTTTCATTTTTGCAAAACCACTATTCGTTTTGAAGTCTAGATGGTTAATATAAGCTAGATGGGGGTTGAAAACATTATATTTATCGAAGAGTTCATCGAAGTCACAACCGTTTTCAGAAAACACAAACTCACAAAATTTGGCAAATAACCATGAAAAAGCAAGAAAACTTGAAAATGATTATTTCGTGATTTCCAGTCGATTTTAGACACTTTTAGGTAGTTTTCATTTTTGCAAAACCACTATTCGTTTTGAAGTCTAGATGGTTAATATAAGCTAGATGGGTGTTGAAAACATTATATTTATCAAAGCGTTCATCGAAGTCACAACCGTTTTCAGAATACACAAACTCATAAAATTTGGCAAATAACCATGAAAAAGCAACAAAACTTGAAAATGCTTATTTCGTGATTTCCAGTCGATTTTAGACACTTTTAGGTAGTTTTCATTTTTGCAAAACCACTATTCGTTTTGAAGTCTAGATGGTTAATATAAGCTAGATGGGTGTTGAAAACATTATATTTATCAAAGCGTTCATCGAAGTCACAACCGTTTTCAGAAAACACAAACTCACAAAATTTGGCAAATAACCATGAAAAAGCAACAAAACTTGAAAATGCTTATTTCGTGATTTCCAGTCGATTTTAGACACTTTTAGGTAGTTTTCATTTTTGCAAAACCACTATTCGTTTTGAAGTCTAGATGGTTAATATAAGCTAGATGGGTGTTGAAAACATTATATTTATCAAAGCGTTCATCGAAGTCACAACCGTTTTCAGAATACACAAACTCACAAAATTAGGCAAATAACCATGAAAAAGCAACAAAACTTGAAAATGCTTATTTCGTGATTTCCAGTCGATTTCAAACACTTTTAGGTAGTTTTCATTTTTGCAAAACAACTATTCGTTTTGAAGTCTAGATGGTTAATATAAGCTAGATGGGTGTTGAAAACATTATATTTATCAAAGCGTTCATCGAAGTCACAACCGTTTTCAGAATACACAAACTCACAAAATTTGGCAAATAACCATGAAAAAGCAACAAAACTTGAAAATGCTTATTTCGTGATTTCCAGTCGATGTTAGACACTTTTAGGTAGTTTTCATTTTTGCAAAACCACTATTCGTTTTGAAGTCTAGATGGTTAATATAAGCTAGATGGGTGTTGAAAACATTATATTTATCAAAGCGTTCATCGAAGTCACAACCGTTTTCAGAATACACAAACTCACAAAATTAGGCAAATAACCATGAAAAAGCAACAAAACTTGAAAATGCTTATTTCGTGATTTCCAGTCGATTTTAGACACTTTTAGGTAGTTTTCATTTTTGCAAAACCACTATTCGTTTTGAAGTCTAGATGGTTAATATAAGCTAGATGGGGGTTGAAAACATTATATTTATCGAAGAGTTCATCGAAGTCACAACCGTTTTCAGAAAACACAAACTCACAAAATTTGGCAAATAACCATGAAAAAGCAAGAAAACTTGAAAATGCTTATTTCGTGATTTCCAGTCGATTTTAGACACTTTTAGGTAGTTTTCATTTTTGCAAAACCACTATTCGTTTTGAAGTCTAGATGGTTAATATAAGCTAGATGGGGGTTGAAAACATTATATTTATCGAAGAGTTCATCGAAGTCACAACCGTTTTCAGAAAACACAAACTCACAAAATTTGGCAAATAACCATGAAAAAGCAAGAAAACTTGAAAATGATTATTTCGTGATTTCCAGTCGATTTTAGACACTTTTAGGTAGTTTTCATTTTTGCAAAACCACTATTCGTTTTGAAGTCTAGATGGTTAATATAAGCTAGATGGGTGTTGAAAACATTATATTTATCAAAGCGTTCATCGAAGTCACAACCGTTTTCAGAATACACAAACTCATAAAATTTGGCAAATAACCATGAAAAAGCAACAAAACTTGAAAATGCTTATTTCGTGATTTCCAGTCGATTTTAGACACTTTTAGGTAGTTTTCATTTTTGCAAAACCACTATTCGTTTTGAAGTCTAGATGGTTAATATAAGCTAGATGGGTGTTGAAAACATTATATTTATCAAAGCGTTCATCGAAGTCACAACCGTTTTCAGAAAACACAAACTCACAAAATTTGGCAAATAACCATGAAAAAGCAACAAAACTTGAAAATGCTTATTTCGTGATTTCCAGTCGATTTTAGACACTTTTAGGTAGTTTTCATTTTTGCAAAACCACTATTCGTTTTGAAGTCTAGATGGTTAATATAAGCTAGATGGGTGTTGAAAACATTATATTTATCAAAGCGTTCATCGAAGTCACAACCGTTTTCAGAATACACAAACTCACAAAATTAGGCAAATAACCATGAAAAAGCAACAAAACTTGAAAATGCTTATTTCGTGATTTCCAGTCGATTTCAAACACTTTTAGGTAGTTTTCATTTTTGCAAAACAACTATTCGTTTTGAAGTCTAGATGGTTAATATAAGCTAGATGGGTGTTGAAAACATTATATTTATCAAAGCGTTCATCGAAGTCACAACCGTTTTCAGAATACACAAACTCACAAAATTTGGCAAATAACCATGAAAAAGCAACAAAACTTGAAAATGCTTATTTCGTGATTTCCAGTCGATGTTAGACACTTTTAGGTAGTTTTCATTTTTGCAAAACCACTATTCGTTTTGAAGTCTAGATGGTTAATATAAGCTAGATGGGTGTTGAAAACATTATATTTATCAAAGCGTTCATCGAAGTCACAACCGTTTTCAGAATACACAAACTCACAAAATTAGGCAAATAACCATGAAAAAGCAACAAAACTTGAAAATGCTTATTTCGTGATTTCCAGTCGATTTTAGACACTTTTAGGTAGTTTTCATTTTTGCAAAACCACTATTCGTTTTGAAGTCTAGATGGTTAATATAAGCTAGATGGGGGTTGAAAACATTATATTTATCGAAGAGTTCATCGAAGTCACAACCGTTTTCAGAAAACACAAACTCACAAAATTTGGCAAATAACCATGAAAAAGCAAGAAAACTTGAAAATGCTTATTTCGTGATTTCCAGTCGATTTTAGACACTTTTAGGTAGTTTTCATTTTTGCAAAACCACTATTCGTTTTGAAGTCTAGATGGTTAATATAAGCTAGATGGGTGTTGAAAACATTATATTTATCAAAGCGTTCATCGAAGTCACAACCGTTTTCAGAATACACAAACTCATAAAATTTGGCAAATAACCATGAAAAAGCAACAAAACTTGAAAATGCTTATTTCGTGATTTCCAGTCGATTTTAGACACTTTTAGGTAGTTTTCATTTTTGCAAAACCACTATTCGTTTTGAAGTCTAGATGGTTAATATAAGCTAGATGGGGGTTGAAAACATTATATTTATCGAAGAGTTCATCGAAGTCACAACCGTTTTCAGAAAACACAAACTCACAAAATTTGGCAAATAACCATGAAAAAGCAAGAAAACTTGAAAATGATTATTTCGTGATTTCCAGTCGATTTTAGACACTTTTAGGTAGTTTTCATTTTTGCAAAACCACTATTCGTTTTGAAGTCTAGATGGTTAATATAAGCTAGATGGGTGTTGAAAACATTATATTTATCAAAGCGTTCATCGAAGTCACAACCGTTTTCAGAATACACAAACTCATAAAATTTGGCAAATAACCATGAAAAAGCAACAAAACTTGAAAATGCTTATTTCGTGATTTCCAGTCGATTTTAGACACTTTTAGGTAGTTTTCATTTTTGCAAAACCACTATTCGTTTTGAAGTCTAGATGGTTAATATAAGCTAGATGGGTGTTGAAAACATTATATTTATCAAAGCGTTCATCGAAGTCACAACCGTTTTCAGAATACACAAACTCATAAAATTTGGCAAATAACCATGAAAAAGCAACAAAACTTGAAAATGCTTATTTCGTGATTTCCAGTCGATTTTAGACACTTTTAGGTAGTTTTCATTTTTGCAAAACCACTATTCGTTTTGAAGTCTAGATGGTTAATATAAGCTAGATGGGGGTTGAAAACATTATATTTATCGAAGAGTTCATCGAAGTCACAACCGTTTTCAGAAAACACAAACTCACAAAATTTGGCAAATAACCATGAAAAAGCAAGAAAACTTGAAAATGCTTATTTCGTGATTTCCAGTCGATTTTAGACACTTTTAGGTAGTTTTCATTTTTGCAAAACCACTATTCGTTTTGAAGTCTAGATGGTTAATATAAGCTAGATGGGGGTTGAAAACATTATATTTATCGAAGAGTTCATCGAAGTCACAAACGTTTTCAGAAAACACAAACTCACAAAATTTGGCAAATAACCATGAAAAAGCAAGAAAACTTGAAAATGATTATTTCGTGATTTCCAGTCGATTTTAGACACTTTTAGGTAGTTTTCATTTTTGCAAAACCACTATTCGTTTTGAAGTCTAGATGGTTAATATAAGCTAGATGGGTGTTGAAAACATTATATTTATCAAAGCGTTCATCGAAGTCACAACCGTTTTCAGAAAACACAAACTCACAAAATTTGGCAAATAACCATGAAAAAGCAACAAAACTTGAAAATGCTTATTTCGTGATTTCCAGTCGATTTTAGACACTTTTAGGTAGTTTTCATTTTTGCAAAACCACTATTCGTTTTGAAGTCTAGATGGTTAATATAAGCTAGATGGGTGTTGAAAACATTATATTTATCAAAGCGTTCATCGAAGTCACAACCGTTTTCAGAATACACAAACTCACAAAATTTGGCAAATAACCATGAAAAAGCAACAAAACTTGAAAATGCTTATTTCGTGATTTCCAGTCGATTTTAGACACTTTTAGGTAGTTTTCATTTTTGCAAAACCACTATTCGTTTTAAAGTCTAGATGGTTAATATAAGCTAGATGGGTGTTGAAAACATTATATTTATCAAAGCGTTCATCGAAGTCATAACCGTTTTCAGAATACACAAACTCACAAAATTTGGCAAATAACCATGAAAAAGCAACAAAACGTGAAAATGCTTATTTCGTGATTTCCAGTCGATTTTAGACACTTTTAGGTAGTTTTCATTTTTGCAAAACCACTATTCGTTTTGAAGTCTAGATGGTTAATATAAGCTAGATGGGTGTTGAAAACATTATATTTATCAAAGCGTTCATCGAAGTCACAACCGTTTTCAGAATACACAAACTCACAAAATTAGGCAAATAACCATGAAAAAGCAACAAAACTTGAAAATGCTTATTTCGTGATTTCCAGTCGATTTCAAACACTTTTAGGTAGTTTTCATTTTTGCAAAACCACTATTCGTTTTGAAGTCTAGATGGTTAATATAAGCTAGATGGGGGTTGAAAACATTATATTTATCGAAGAGTTCATCGAAGTCACAACCGTTTTCAGAAAACACAAACTCACAAAATTTGGCAAATAACCATGAAAAAGCAAGAAAACTTGAAAATGCTTATTTCGTGATTTCCAGTCGATTTTAGACACTTTTAGGTAGTTTTCATTTTTGCAAAACCACTATTCGTTTTGAAGTCTAGATGGTTAATATAAGCTAGATGGGTGTTGAAAACATTATATTTATCAAAGCGTTCATCGAAGTCACAACCGTTTTCAGAAAACACAAACTCACAAAATTTGGCAAATAACCATGAAAAAGCAACAAAACTTGAAAATGCTTATTTCGTGATTTCCAGTCGATTTTAGACACTTTTAGGTAGTTTTCATTTTTGCAAAACCACTATTCGTTTTGAAGTCTAGATGGTTAATATAAGCTAGATGGGTGTTGAAAACATTATATTTATCAAAGCGTTCATCGAAGTCACAACCGTTTTCAGAATACACAAACTCACAAAATTAGGCAAATAACCATGAAAAAGCAACAAAACTTGAAAATGCTTATTTCGTGATTTCCAGTCGATTTCAAACACTTTTAGGTAGTTTTCATTTTTGCAAAACCACTATTCGTTTTGAAGTCTAGATGGTTAATATAAGCTAGATGGGTGTTGAAAACATTATATTTATCAAAGCGTTCATCGAAGTCACAACCGTTTTCAGAATACACAAACTCATAAAATTTGGCAAATAACCATGAAAAAGCAACAAAACTTGAAAATGCTTATTTCGTGATTTCCAGTCGATTTTAGACACTTTTAGGTAGTTTTCATTTTTGCAAAACCACTATTCGTTTTGAAGTCTAGATGGTTAATATAAGCTAGAGGGGGGTTGAAAACATTATATTTATCGAAGAGTTCATCGAAGTCACAACCGTTTTCAGAAAACACAAACTCACAAAATTTGGCAAATAACCATGAAAAAGCAAGAAAACTTGAAAATGCTTATTTCGTGATTTCCAGTCGATTTTAGACACTTTTAGGTAGTTTTCATTTTTGCAAAACCACTATTCGTTTTGAAGTCTAGATGGTTAATATAAGCTAGATGGGGGTTGAAAACATTATATTTATCGAAGAGTTCATCGAAGTCACAACCGTTTTCAGAAAACACAAACTCACAAAATTTGGCAAATAACCATGAAAAAGCAAGAAAACTTGAAAATGATTATTTCGTGATTTCCAGTCGATTTTAGACACTTTTAGGTAGTTTTCATTTTTGCAAAACCACTATTCGTTTTGAAGTCTAGATGGTTAATATAAGCTAGATGGGTGTTGAAAACATTATATTTATCAAAGCGTTCATCGAAGTCACAACCGTTTTCAGAATACACAAACTCATAAAATTTGGCAAATAACCATGAAAAAGCAACAAAACTTGAAAATGCTTATTTCGTGATTTCCAGTCGATTTTAGACACTTTTAGGTAGTTTTCATTTTTGCAAAACCACTATTCGTTTTGAAGTCTAGATGGTTAATATAAGCTAGATGGGTGTTGAAAACATTATATTTATCAAAGCGTTCATCGAAGTCACAACCGTTTTCAGAATACACAAACTCATAAAATTTGGCAAATAACCATGAAAAAGCAACAAAACTTGAAAATGCTTATTTCGTGATTTCCAGTCGATTTTAGACACTTTTAGGTAGTTTTCATTTTTGCAAAACCACTATTCGTTTTGAAGTCTAGATGGTTAATATAAGCTAGATGGGGGTTGAAAACATTATATTTATCGAAGAGTTCATCGAAGTCACAAACGTTTTCAGAAAACACAAACTCACAAAATTTGGCAAATAACCATGAAAAAGCAAGAAAACTTGAAAATGATTATTTCGTGATTTCCAGTCGATTTTAGACACTTTTAGGTAGTTTTCATTTTTGCAAAACCACTATTCGTTTTGAAGTCTAGATGGTTAATATAAGCTAGATGGGTGTTGAAAACATTATATTTATCAAAGCGTTCATCGAAGTCACAACCGTTTTCAGAATACACAAACTCATAAAATTTGGCAAATAACCATGAAAAAGCAACAAAACTTGAAAATGCTTATTTCGTGATTTCCAGTCGATTTTAGACACTTTTAGGTAGTTTTCATTTTTGCAAAACCACTATTCGTTTTGAAGTCTAGATGGTTAATATAAGCTAGATGGGTGTTGAAAACATTATATTTATCAAAGCGTTCATCGAAGTCACAACCGTTTTCAGAAAACACAAACTCACAAAATTTGGCAAATAACCATGAAAAAGCAACAAAACTTGAAAATGCTTATTTCGTGATTTCCAGTCGATTTTAGACACTTTTAGGTAGTTTTCATTTTTGCAAAACCACTATTCGTTTTGAAGTCTAGATGGTTAATATAAGCTAGATGGGTGTTGAAAACATTATATTTATCAAAGCGTTCATCGAAGTCACAACCGTTTTCAGAATACACAAACTCACAAAATTTGGCAAATAACCATGAAAAAGCAACAAAACTTGAAAATGCTTATTTCGTGATTTCCAGTCGATTTTAGACACTTTTAGGTAGTTTTCATTTTTGCAAAACCACTATTCGTTTTAAAGTCTAGATGGTTAATATAAGCTAGATGGGTGTTGAAAACATTATATTTATCAAAGCGTTCATCGAAGTCATAACCGTTTTCAGAATACACAAACTCACAAAATTTGGCAAATAACCATGAAAAAGCAACAAAACGTGAAAATGCTTATTTCGTGATTTCCAGTCGATTTTAGACACTTTTAGGTAGTTTTCATTTTTGCAAAACCACTATTCGTTTTGAAGTCTAGATGGTTAATATAAGCTAGATGGGTGTTGAAAACATTATATTTATCAAAGCGTTCATCGAAGTCACAACCGTTTTCAGAATACACAAACTCACAAAATTAGGCAAATAACCATGAAAAAGCAACAAAACTTGAAAATGCTTATTTCGTGATTTCCAGTCGATTTCAAACACTTTTAGGTAGTTTTCATTTTTGCAAAACCACTATTCGTTTTGAAGTCTAGATGGTTAATATAAGCTAGATGGGGGTTGAAAACATTATATTTATCGAAGAGTTCATCGAAGTCACAACCGTTTTCAGAAAACACAAACTCACAAAATTTGGCAAATAACCATGAAAAAGCAAGAAAACTTGAAAATGCTTATTTCGTGATTTCCAGTCGATTTTAGACACTTTTAGGTAGTTTTCATTTTTGCAAAACCACTATTCGTTTTGAAGTCTAGATGGTTAATATAAGCTAGATGGGTGTTGAAAACATTATATTTATCAAAGCGTTCATCGAAGTCACAACCGTTTTCAGAAAACACAAACTCACAAAATTTGGCAAATAACCATGAAAAAGCAACAAAACTTGAAAATGCTTATTTCGTGATTTCCAGTCGATTTTAGACACTTTTAGGTAGTTTTCATTTTTGCAAAACCACTATTCGTTTTGAAGTCTAGATGGTTAATATAAGCTAGATGGGTGTTGAAAACATTATATTTATCAAAGCGTTCATCGAAGTCACAACCGTTTTCAGAATACACAAACTCACAAAATTAGGCAAATAACCATGAAAAAGCAACAAAACTTGAAAATGCTTATTTCGTGATTTCCAGTCGATTTCAAACACTTTTAGGTAGTTTTCATTTTTGCAAAACCACTATTCGTTTTGAAGTCTAGATGGTTAATATAAGCTAGATGGGTGTTGAAAACATTATATTTATCAAAGCGTTCATCGAAGTCACAACCGTTTTCAGAATACACAAACTCATAAAATTTGGCAAATAACCATGAAAAAGCAACAAAACTTGAAAATGCTTATTTCGTGATTTCCAGTCGATTTTAGACACTTTTAGGTAGTTTTCATTTTTGCAAAACCACTATTCGTTTTGAAGTCTAGATGGTTAATATAAGCTAGATGGGGGTTGAAAACATTATATTTATCGAAGAGTTCATCGAAGTCACAACCGTTTTCAGAAAACACAAACTCACAAAATTTGGCAAATAACCATGAAAAAGCAAGAAAACTTGAAAATGCTTATTTCGTGATTTCCAGTCGATTTTAGACACTTTTAGGTAGTTTTCATTTTTGCAAAACCACTATTCGTTTTGAAGTCTAGATGGTTAATATAAGCTAGATGGGGGTTGAAAACATTATATTTATCGAAGAGTTCATCGAAGTCACAACCGTTTTCAGAAAACACAAACTCACAAAATTTGGCAAATAACCATGAAAAAGCAAGAAAACTTGAAAATGATTATTTCGTGATTTCCAGTCGATTTTAGACACTTTTAGGTAGTTTTCATTTTTGCAAAACCACTATTCGTTTTGAAGTCTAGATGGTTAATATAAGCTAGATGGGGGTTGAAAACATTATATTAATCGAAGAGTTCATCGAAGTCACAACCGTTTTCAGAAAACACAAACTCACAAAATTTGGCAAATAACCATGAAAAAGCAAGAAAACTTGAAAATGATTATTTCGTGATTTCCAGTCAATTTTAGACACTTTTAGGTAGTTTTCATTTTTGCAAAACCACTATTCGTTTTGAAGTCTAGATGGTTAATATAAGCTAGATGGGTGTTGAATACATTATATTTATCAAAGCGTTCATCGAAGTCACAACCGTTTTCAGAATACACAAACTCATAAAATTTGGCAAATAACCATGAAAAAGCAACAAAACTTGAAAATGCTTATTTCGTGATTTCCAGTCGATTTTAGACACTTTTAGGTAGTTTTCATTTTTGCAAAACCACTATTCGTTTTGAAGTCTAGATGGTTAATATAAGCTAGATGGGTGTTGAAAACATTATATTTATCAAAGCGTTCATCGAAGTCACAACCGTTTTCAGAATACACAAACTCACAAAATTTGGCAAATAACCATGAAAAAGCAACAAAACTTGAAAATGCTTATTTCGTGATTTCCAGTCGATTTTAGACACTTTTAGGTAGTTTTCATTTTTGCAAAACCACTATTCGTTTTAAAGTCTAGATGGTTAATATAAGCTAGATGGGTGTTGAAAACATTATATTTATCAAAGCGTTCATCGAAGTCATAACCGTTTTCAGAATACACAAACTCACAAAATTTGGCAAATAACCATGAAAAAGCAACAAAACGTGAAAATGCTTATTTCGTGATTTCCAGTCGATTTTAGACACTTTTAGGTAGTTTTCATTTTTGCAAAACCACTATTCGTTTTGAAGTCTAGATGGTTAATATAAGCTAGATGGGTGTTGAAAACATTATATTTATCAAAGCGTTCATCGAAGTCACAACCGTTTTCAGAATACACAAACTCACAAAATTAGGCAAATAACCATGAAAAAGCAACAAAACTTGAAAATGCTTATTTCGTGATTTCCAGTCGATTTCAAACACTTTTAGGTAGTTTTCATTTTTGCAAAACCACTATTCGTTTTGAAGTCTAGATGGTTAATATAAGCTAGATGGGGGTTGAAAACATTATATTTATCGAAGAGTTCATCGAAGTCACAACCGTTTTCAGAAAACACAAACTCACAAAATTTGGCAAATAACCATGAAAAAGCAAGAAAACTTGAAAATGCTTATTTCGTGATTTCCAGTCGATTTTAGACACTTTTAGGTAGTTTTCATTTTTGCAAAACCACTATTCGTTTTGAAGTCTAGATGGTTAATATAAGCTAGATGGGGGTTGAAAACATTATATTTATCGAAGAGTTCATCGAAGTCACAACCGTTTTCAGAAAACACAAACTCACAAAATTTGGCAAATAACCATGAAAAAGCAAGAAAACTTGAAAATGCTTATTTCGTGATTTCCAGTCGATTTTAGACACTTTTAGGTAGTTTTCATTTTTGCAAAACCACTATTCGTTTTGAAGTCTAGATGGTTAATATAAGCTAGATGGGGGTTGAAAACATTATATTTATCGAAGAGTTCATCGAAGTCACAACCGTTTTCAGAAAACACAAACTCACAAAATTTGGCAAATAACCATGAAAAAGCAAGAAAACTTGAAAATGTTTGTTTCGTGATTTCCAGTCGATTTTAGACACTTTTAGGTAGTTTTCATTTTTGCAAAACCACTATTCGTTTTGAAGTCTAGATGGTTAATATAAGCTAGATGGGTGTTGAAAACATTATATTTATCAAAGCGTTCATCGAAGTCACAACCGTTTTCAGAATACACAAACTCATAAAATTTGGCAAATAACCATGAAAAAGCAACAAAACTTGAAAATGCTTATTTCGTGATTTCCAGTCGATTTTAGACACTTTTAGGTAGTTTTCATTTTTGCAAAACCACTATTCGTTTTGAAGTCTAGATGGTTAATATAAGCTAGATGGGTGTTGAAAACATTATATTTATCGAAGCGTTCATCGAAGTCACAACCGTTTTCAGAATACACAAACTCATAAAATTTGGCAAATAACCATGAAAAAGCAACAAAACTTGAAAATGCTTATTTCGTGATTTCCAGTCGATTTTAGACACTTTTAGGTAGTTTTCATTTTTGCAAAACCACTATTCGTTTTGAAGTCTAGATGGTTAATATAAGCTAGATGGGGGTTGAAAACATTATATTTATCGAAGAGTTCATCGAAGTCACAACCGTTTTCAGAAAACACAAACTCACAAAATTTGGCAAGTAACCATGAAAAAGCAAGAAAACTTGAAAATGCTTATTTCGTGATTTCCAGTCGATTTTAGACACTTTTAGGTAGTTTTCATTTTTGCAAAACCACTATTCGTTTTGAAGTCTAGATGGTTAATATAAGCTAGATGGGGGTTGAAAACATTATATTTATCGAAGAGTTCATCGAAGTCACAACCGTTTTCAGAAAACACAAACTCACAAAATTAGGCAAATAACCATGAAAAAGCAACAAAACTTGAAAATGCTTATTTCGTGATTTCCAGTCGATTTTAGACACTTTTAGGTAGTTTTCATTTTTGCAAAACCACTATTCGTTTTGAAGTCTAGATGGTTAATATAAGCTAGATGGGTGTTGAAAACATTATATTTATCAAAGCGTTCATCGAAGTCATAACCGTTTTCAGAATACACAAACTCACAAAATTAGGCAAATAACCATGAAAAAGCAACAAAACTTGAAAATGCTTATTTCGTGATTTCCAGAAGTCTAGATGGTTAATATAAGCTAGATGGGTGTTGAAAACATTATATTTATCAAAGCGTTCATCGAAGTCACAACCGTTTTCAGAATACACAAACTCACAAAATTTGGCAAATAACCATGAAAAAGCAACAAAACTTGAAAATGCTTATTTCGTGATTTCCAGTCGATGTTAGACACTTTTAGGTAGTTTTCATTTTTGCAAAACCACTATTCGTTTTGAAGTCTAGATGGTTAATATAAGCTAGATGGGTGTTGAAAACATTATATTTATAAAAGCGTTCATCGAAGTCACAACCGTTTTCAGAATACACAAACTCACAAAATTAGGCAAATAACCATGAAAAAGCAACAAAACTTGAAAATGCTTATTTCGTGATTTCCAGTCGATTTTAGACACTTTTAGGTAGTTTTCATTTTTGCAAAACCACTATTCGTTTTCAAGTCTAGATGGTTAATATAAGCTAGATGGGGGTTGAAAACATTATATTTATCGAAGAGTTCATCGAAGTCACAACCGTTTTCAGAAAACACAAACTCACAAAATTTGGCAAATAACCATGAAAAAGCAAGAAAACTTGAAAATGCTTATTTCGTGATTTCCAGTCGATTTTAGACACTTTTAGGTAGTTTTCATTTTTGCAAAACCACTATTCGTTTTGAAGTCTAGATGGTTAATATAAGCTAGATGGGGGTTGAAAACATTATATTTATCGAAGAGTTCATCGAAGTCACAACCGTTTTCAGAAAACACAAACTCACAAAATTTGGCAAATAACCATGAAAAAGCAAGAAAACTTGAAAATGATTATTTCGTGATTTCCAGTCGATTTTAGACACTTTTAGGTAGTTTTCATTTTTGCAAAACCACTATTCGTTTTGAAGTCTAGATGGTTAATATAAGCTAGATGGGTGTTGAAAACATTATATTTATCAAAGCGTTCATCGAAGTCACAACCGTTTTCAGAAAACACAAACTCACAAAATTTGGCAAATAACCATGAAAAAGCAACAAAACGTGAAAATGCTTATTTCGTGATTTCCAGTCGATTTTAGACACTTTTAGGTAGTTTTCATTTTTGCAAAACCACTATTCGTTTTGAAGTCTAGATGGTTAATATAAGCTAGATGGGTGTTGAAAACATTATATTTATCAAAGCGTTCATCGAAGTCACAAACGTTTTCAGAATACACAAACTCACAAAATTAGGCAAATAACCATGAAAAAGCAACAAAACTTGAAAATGCTTATTTCGTGATTTCCAGTCGATTTCAAACACTTTTAGGTAGTTTTCATTTTTGCAAAACCACTATTCGTTTTGAAGTCTAGATGGTTAATATAAGCTAGATGGGTGTTGAAAACATTATATTTATCAAAGCGTTCATCGAAGTCACAACCGTTTTCAGAATACACAAACTCACAAAATTAGGCAAATAACCATGAAAAAGCAACAAAACTTGAAAATGCTTATTTCGTGATTTCCAGTCGATTTCAAACACTTTTAGGTAGTTTTCATTTTTGCAAAACCACTATTCGTTTTGAAGTCTAGATGGTTAATATAAGCTAGATGGGTGTTGAAAACATTATATTTATCAAAGCGTTCATCGAAGTCACAACCGTTTTCAGAATACACAAACTCACAAAATTAGGCAAATAACCATGAAAAAGCAACAAAACTTGAAAATGCTTATTTCGTGATTTCCAGTCGATTTTAGACACTTTTAGGTAGTTTTCATTTTTGCAAAACCACTATTCGTTTTGAAGTCTAGATGGTTAATATAAGCTAGATGGGGGTTGAAAACATTATATTTATCGAAGAGTTCATCGAAGTCACAACCGTTTTCAGAAAACACAAACTCACAAAATTTGGCAAGTAACCATGAAAAAGCAAGAAAACTTGAAAATGCTTATTTCGTGATTTCCAGTCGATTTTAGACACTTTTAGGTAGTTTTCATTTTTGCAAAACCACTATTCGTTTTGAAGTCTAGATGGTTAATATAAGCTAGATGGGGGTTGAAAACATTATATTTATCGAAGAGTTCATCGAAGTCACAACCGTTTTCAGAAAACACAAACTCACAAAATTAGGCAAATAACCATGAAAAAGCAACAAAACTTGAAAATGCTTATTTCGTGATTTCCAGTCGATTTTAGACACTTTTAGGTAGTTTTCATTTTTGCAAAACCACTATTCGTTTTGAAGTCTAGATGGTTAATATAAGCTAGATGGGTGTTGAAAACATTATATTTATCAAAGCGTTCATCGAAGTCATAACCGTTTTCAGAATACACAAACTCACAAAATTAGGCAAATAACCATGAAAAAGCAACAAAACTTGAAAATGCTTATTTCGTGATTTCCAGAAGTCTAGATGGTTAATATAAGCTAGATGGGTGTTGAAAACATTATATTTATCAAAGCGTTCATCGAAGTCACAACCGTTTTCAGAATACACAAACTCACAAAATTTGGCAAATAACCATGAAAAAGCAACAAAACTTGAAAATGCTTATTTCGTGATTTCCAGTCGATGTTAGACACTTTTAGGTAGTTTTCATTTTTGCAAAACCACTATTCGTTTTGAAGTCTAGATGGTTAATATAAGCTAGATGGGTGTTGAAAACATTATATTTATAAAAGCGTTCATCGAAGTCACAACCGTTTTCAGAATACACAAACTCACAAAATTAGGCAAATAACCATGAAAAAGCAACAAAACTTGAAAATGCTTATTTCGTGATTTCCAGTCGATTTTAGACACTTTTAGGTAGTTTTCATTTTTGCAAAACCACTATTCGTTTTCAAGTCTAGATGGTTAATATAAGCTAGATGGGGGTTGAAAACATTATATTTATCGAAGAGTTCATCGAAGTCACAACCGTTTTCAGAAAACACAAACTCACAAAATTTGGCAAATAACCATGAAAAAGCAAGAAAACTTGAAAATGCTTATTTCGTGATTTCCAGTCGATTTTAGACACTTTTAGGTAGTTTTCATTTTTGCAAAACCACTATTCGTTTTGAAGTCTAGATGGTTAATATAAGCTAGATGGGGGTTGAAAACATTATATTTATCGAAGAGTTCATCGAAGTCACAACCGTTTTCAGAAAACACAAACTCACAAAATTTGGCAAATAACCATGAAAAAGCAAGAAAACTTGAAAATGATTATTTCGTGATTTCCAGTCGATTTTAGACACTTTTAGGTAGTTTTCATTTTTGCAAAACCACTATTCGTTTTGAAGTCTAGATGGTTAATATAAGCTAGATGGGTGTTGAAAACATTATATTTATCAAAGCGTTCATCGAAGTCACAACCGTTTTCAGAAAACACAAACTCACAAAATTAGGCAAATAACCATGAAAAAGCAACAAAACTTGAAAATGCTTATTTCGTGATTTCCAGTCGATTTCAAACACTTTTAGGTAGTTTTCATTTTTGCAAAACCACTATTCGTTTTGAAGTCTAGATGGTTAATATAAGCTAGATGGGTGTTGAAAACATTATATTTATCAAAGCGTTCATCGAAGTCACAACCGTTTTCAGAATACACAAACTCACAAAATTAGGCAAATAACCATGAAAAAGCAACAAAACTTGAAAATGCTTATTTCGTGATTTCCAGTCGATTTTAGACACTTTTAGGTAGTTTTCATTTTTGCAAAACCACTATTCGTTTTGAAGTCTAGATGGTTAATATAAGCTAGATGGGGGTTGAAAACATTATATTTATCGAAGAGTTCATCGAAGTCACAACCGTTTTCAGAAAACACAAACTCACAAAATTTGGCAAGTAACCATGAAAAAGCAAGAAAACTTGAAAATGCTTATTTCGTGATTTCCAGTCGATTTTAGACACTTTTAGGTAGTTTTCATTTTTGCAAAACCACTATTCGTTTTGAAGTCTAGATGGTTAATATAAGCTAGATGGGGGTTGAAAACATTATATTTATCGAAGAGTTCATCGAAGTCACAACCGTTTTCAGAAAACACAAACTCACAAAATTAGGCAAATAACCATGAAAAAGCAACAAAACTTGAAAATGCTTATTTCGTGATTTCCAGTCGATTTTAGACACTTTTAGGTAGTTTTCATTTTTGCAAAACCACTATTCGTTTTGAAGTCTAGATGGTTAATATAAGCTAGATGGGTGTTGAAAACATTATATTTATCAAAGCGTTCATCGAAGTCATAACCGTTTTCAGAATACACAAACTCACAAAATTAGGCAAATAACCATGAAAAAGCAACAAAACTTGAAAATGCTTATTTCGTGATTTCCAGAAGTCTAGATGGTTAATATAAGCTAGATGGGTGTTGAAAACATTATATTTATCAAAGCGTTCATCGAAGTCACAACCGTTTTCAGAATACACAAACTCACAAAATTTGGCAAATAACCATGAAAAAGCAACAAAACTTGAAAATGCTTATTTCGTGATTTCCAGTCGATGTTAGACACTTTTAGGTAGTTTTCATTTTTGCAAAACCACTATTCGTTTTGAAGTCTAGATGGTTAATATAAGCTAGATGGGTGTTGAAAACATTATATTTATAAAAGCGTTCATCGAAGTCACAACCGTTTTCAGAATACACAAACTCACAAAATTAGGCAAATAACCATGAAAAAGCAACAAAACTTGAAAATGCTTATTTCGTGATTTCCAGTCGATTTTAGACACTTTTAGGTAGTTTTCATTTTTGCAAAACCACTATTCGTTTTCAAGTCTAGATGGTTAATATAAGCTAGATGGGGGTTGAAAACATTATATTTATCGAAGAGTTCATCGAAGTCACAACCGTTTTCAGAAAACACAAACTCACAAAATTTGGCAAATAACCATGAAAAAGCAAGAAAACTTGAAAATGCTTATTTCGTGATTTCCAGTCGATTTTAGACACTTTTAGGTAGTTTTCATTTTTGCAAAACCACTATTCGTTTTGAAGTCTAGATGGTTAATATAAGCTAGATGGGGGTTGAAAACATTATATTTATCGAAGAGTTCATCGAAGTCACAACCGTTTTCAGAAAACACAAACTCACAAAATTTGGCAAATAACCATGAAAAAGCAAGAAAACTTGAAAATGATTATTTCGTGATTTCCAGTCGATTTTAGACACTTTTAGGTAGTTTTCATTTTTGCAAAACCACTATTCGTTTTGAAGTCTAGATGGTTAATATAAGCTAGATGGGTGTTGAAAACATTATATTTATCAAAGCGTTCATCGAAGTCACAACCGTTTTCAGAAAACACAAACTCACAAAATTTGGCAAATAACCATGAAAAAGCAACAAAACGTGAAAATGCTTATTTCGTGATTTCCAGTCGATTTTAGACACTTTTAGGTAGTTTTCATTTTTGCAAAACCACTATTCGTTTTGAAGTCTAGATGGTTAATATAAGCTAGATGGGTGTTGAAAACATTATATTTATCAAAGCGTTCATCGAAGTCACAACCGTTTTCAGAATACACAAACTCACAAAATTAGGCAAATAACCATGAAAAAGCAACAAAACTTGAAAATGCTTATTTCGTGATTTCCAGTCGATTTCAAACACTTTTAGGTAGTTTTCATTTTTGCAAAACCACTATTCGTTTTGAAGTCTAGATGGTTAATATAAGCTAGATGGGTGTTGAAAACATTATATTTATCAAAGCGTTCATCGAAGTCACAACCGTTTTCAGAATACACAAACACATAAAATTTGGCAAATAACCATGAAAAAGCAACAAAACTTGAAAATGCTTATTTCGTGATTTCCAGTCGATTTTAGACACTTTTAGGTAGTTTTCATTTTTGCAAAACCACTATTCGTTTTGAAGTCTAGATGGTTAATATAAGCTAGATGGGGGTTGAAAACATTATATTTATCGAAGAGTTCATCGAAGTCACAACCGTTTTCAGAAAACACAAACTCACAAAATTTGGCAAATAACCATGAAAAAGCAAGAAAACTTGAAAATGCTTATTTCGTGATTTCCAGTCGATTTTAGACACTTTTAGGTAGTTTTCATTTTTGCAAAACCACTATTCGTTTTGAAGTCTAGATGGTTAATATAAGCTAGATGGGGGTTGAAAACATTATATTTATCGAAGAGTTCATCGAAGTCACAACCGTTTTCAGAAAACACAAACTCACAAAATTTGGCAAATAACCATGAAAAAGCAAGAAAACTTGAAAATGATTATTTCGTGATTTCCAGTCGATTTTAGACACTTTTAGGTAGTTTTCATTTTTGCAAAACCACTATTCGTTTTGAAGTCTAGATGGTTAATATAAGCTAGATGGGGGTTGAAAACATTATATTTATCGAAGAGTTCATCGAAGTCACAACCGTTTTCAGAAAACACAAACTCACAAAATTTGGCAAATAACCATGAAAAAGCAAGAAAACTTGAAAATGATTATTTCGTGATTTCCAGTCGATTTTAGACACTTTTAGGTAGTTTTCATTTTTGCAAAACCACTATTCGTTTTGAAGTCTAGATGGTTAATATAAGCTAGATGGGTGTTGAAAACATTATATTTATCAAAGCGTTCATCGAAGTCACAACCGTTTTCAGAAAACACAAACTCACAAAATTTGGCAAATAACCATGAAAAAGCAACAAAACTTG